>NC_081549.1:7119799-7122853 GCF_901000735.1 Corylus avellana | reverse complement strand
TTTTTTTTTTTTTTTTTCCTCTGATTTGGTGTGATTGTTCTCACTTTTATTTTTTGCATTTTTCTTAAATTGATGATGTGTCACATAGTAATTAGAAGCTTCAAAATTGGTACTATCATGATAGACCTGATAGTAGCGGCTCTCAAATGTAACACATGAACTTCAACATACGCTTGTACAAATTAATTTATATATATTGCTTCAAAGTCCAAAATATCATTAAAATAAAAAAAAATTGATTTCGTTGGTAAAATTTTTAGAGGTTTTTTTTTTTTTTTTTTGTTGAGTATTTTCGTCTATGAACTACAATACATTTTTACTTTGCTCTCATAAACTATCAATCCTACTGTTCGACCCCCTTGAACTACCATTTTGTGCCAAAAAACCACATTCCATCAATCAAAGGCTCCTTCTGTTATTCAAAAGCGTTAACTCAAACGATTTACCAATCACTTTGCCCCCATGAACTATAATTCATTATCACTTTACCCCCATGAACTACAACGTATTATCACTTTGACCGTCTGAGTTAACGCCTTTGACTGACAGAAGGAAGTTTTCGGCACAAAATGGTAGTTCATGGGGGTCGAGCAATAGAGTTGGTAGTTTATGGAAGCAAAGTGAAAATGCGTTGTAGTTCATGGGAGGAAAATGTAACTATCATTTTTTCTTGTTCTTTTTTTTTTTCTTTTTTTGAAAAGTTTGATGTGATATAAATGTTAAAGTAGTTTTGATTTTTGATTTTTTTTTTTTTTTAATATTTTGTGTTTAAAATTGTTTGTTAATACTTTTACTTTATTTAAAAAACAAAAAAAAAACAAAAAACAAAACAAAACTTTCTAGAAATCATTGACAATAATTCCTTATTTGTAAAATATCAGTCTCAAGTTGTTGTTGCCCATTCCTCTTCTTAGGTCGCTTTGATTTCTCAATTTTTAGACTAAGGCTCCATCTGTGTTATCATGAGTATTTTTTCTAAAAAAATGTTTTTCATTATTTATTTTATGTTTATGTTTAGTGCGACAAACAAAAAAAAGTCAAATCGAACATATTTTCAGTATGACCAAAAAAGCTTATTTAATTTTAAAAAGTTGTTTCCATTTTTAAATTTTATAAACTATTTTTCTAATTTGAGTTTCTCCTCTCAAACAATCGGACCATTGTTAGACTTCTGTTGAGCCACCACAGGAGATTGCTGGAAGTCATTGACCATTTTCTGTTGTCACACATTTTCCATAAAACTGTTGGAAAATAATTTTTGAAAAATAAATTTTAAATGAAAAATATTTTATATCGAAACAAAACGGAGCCCAAATATTGTACCTTGGTTCACTAATTTCTAATGGAGGACGTGCTAAGTTTAATTAGTATTGTTGGGAATAATTCAGCCTTATTAGCCCACCAGATACATCGTGTGTTTCAAGACCAATATTAGTCCACTAGAAGAATAATAGACCACAACTCTCAATATTCTTAGGTCAAGTTGAAGTAGAAGATTTATTCCAGATCTAACTCCACTTATTAGCTTATAATTAGGCTTTTATACCAGGTACGAACCTTATACTAAATTACTTTGCATTGTACATACTCTTCTTTCAGAGATTGACTTAAACATCGAAGTGAGACCCGCTAGCACCCCACTAGTAGGTTCTCTTAATTGGTTATTATCTCAAAGGATGACAAAAATTGAAGATCAATGACGCCTCAAAAAACGCAAAAAACATGCGTTCACACCAATCAAAAAAATGTTATAACAAGTATAATATTATGGGCATAAATATTATAACCCTTTCAACACAAGCTTAAAAAATTAAAAAACAAACAAACAAACAAACAAAACAAAACAATTTCATATTTGTAAATTAATATAAAGATTACACTATTATTTCATCACTATTTTAATGCGGCATTACCAATTTATCATTAATTTTTTTGTTTCCCTTTTAAGATTTAAGGGTGAATTGATAGAGCCATACTAACATATAATATGGGATAGTAATTAGATGATTGTATTAGTAGGATATATAATATTACTCTAATATAAATAAGATATTATCTTTGCAGATTCCACAAATGAAACATACCAAGATATATCTCCTTGCCAAGAAAAGGAAAAAACAAAAAACACACGAAGGAACCACATCCAATCGAAGATTATCGAAGGAAAATAGCAAACGTTGGGTAAAATTACATAAGAATATAACATTCCAAAGAATATGCTTCTACAAATTTTCTTAATCACACCAACATGATCATCACCACCGTCAAAACGACGAGAGTAGGCCCCACATCCACATCAGTAGCTGACACGTGTCTTTTTTCCTTTTTATGAGATCTTTTTTTTTTTTTTTTTTGTTCTGCTTACAAAAGAAGCGCCAAGAATTCGGATCCAATTCTCTTCCCCATTATCAGTTATCACCTCCTCAGGCCACTCATTAATCCGCCACCTCATCTCTCTCTCTCTATGTGTTTCATTTCCTTTCATCCAAGCACGTAATCTGAACCTCTCAATTCCATATTCAAGGCCAAGTTTCTTCTGGTAACTAGATTGATTGATTTTTTTTTTTTTTTTGCATTTTCTGATCATGATTGTTTTCTTGTGAGATTTTCGATGTTAATTTTGGAATTTCAATCCTATTGATTATTTACTCTCTGATTGTTTCCTACACTACATCTATTTTTTTATTTTTTATTTTTTATTTTTTCTGTTTTGGTTCTATTGCTTTAAGTTCTGTTTGGTTGCCGAGAAAATGTGAGACAAAATTACGATTTGGAAGCTCTGAATTGTATGATTTTTCAATACTTAGGGCGTGAGTGGGAGTAATAATTTTGAGTATTGAGTAGTGGAAATCAAAGCTATATCTTCCTAGGTTTCTCGGCGATCATATGATGATTCATTGGATTTGTCTTATTCAATCGAACTGGCTTGCGGTTGTGGATATTTGATGCGTATTATGTATTTGCTGTGGTTTCGAAATGCTTTATTACCTGTAACGGGATATAGTTTTTGCTAATTCAAGTTGATCGTTTTTTCATATAATCCTTTAAGTTTCT
>NC_081549.1:7111026-7119778 GCF_901000735.1 Corylus avellana | reverse complement strand
TATAATGTTTGCTGGTGCTGGGTTTCTGTTTTGACAGTCTACTTCTGCTAAACAGGGTCAAGCTTGAATGCATGTGAAAGCTCATGTATTTAATACATTTAAGCCACTAATATCAGTGCACTTTTGTATTTAAAGAGAATACAAATGACATTAATCCTGTATTCCCTGTGATTAGTTAGTTAATGACCTGTGTGTGCATGCATATTTATTTTTTCTTTATTTTTCGTTTATGTTTTTGTGGTAGGATGGAGAGGGGTTCAATTGTTTTAGAAGTATGATTGTAATATTGTAATATTTTTGGTAGGGCAATATTATGGTATTGTTGGCAAGTTTATTGGTTTAAAAACTTTATAAGCAACCCAATTTATGGTAGCTAATTTCCCACTGAAATGCTTTACAATTTCTTTAGCATTGTCATTCTTCATTGGAATCTTCTGTATCTGTTAGTACTAGTTATAGTTTTGAAAGGTATAACAGCCACCGTTGTCCTTTAAATTATTGTAGGTTGAAATAAAATTGCATGCTCTCAATTTCCCAGTAAAATGTTAAAGACGATAATGCTCATACAAGTAAAAAATACAATCGATGAAATCACCCATACAGCTAACGAAATTGATCTGTACTCTCTGCAGACTCTGTTTATGCACTTAATGATGAGCAAGGAATGTTTTTTATACTTTGATCTATTTTAGATACTTTCCGTTATAGATTTTTATAGATGCTTGTTTTGTAGTTTTAATTACTTTAATGACAGGACCAAGTCAAGGGAAGAATCATGGATCGGCTAAAGTCTCCAGCACGTCTCATGATTGTTTCAGATCTTGATTATACAATGGTAGGTTCTATAATTCTTTTCTTTGTGTTCGCATCACTCCATTCTCTTGCTGCTGTGATTTTATCGGGCTAGTTGTTTCCGTTTGCAGGTTGATCATCATGATTCTGAGAACCTTTCTCTGCTCAGATTTAATGCCTTATGGGAATCCAATTATCGTCATGATTCTCTGCTAGTTTTCTCAACTGGAAGATCACCTACACTTTACAAACAGTTGAGGAAAGAGAAACCCATGTTAACTCCGGATATAACCATAACGTCTGTTGGAACTGAGATAACATATGGAAACTCATTGGTTCCAGACGATGGTTGGGTTGAAATCTTAAATCAGAAATGGAACAGGAACCTAGTCATAGAGGAATCAAGCAAATTTCCTGAACTCACTCTTCAGGTATTGCTTAAAGATGTTTGCATGAAATAAGTTGATTGTTTCCCCTGGTACACGGCGGCAACATTAACTTTGATAATTTGATTTATAAATTATTTTTAAGTTAATTGACTTGAGTTGTCAATTAAAAATGTTTCATGTATTTAAAATTTCTGAATTGTTTATGGGGTGACACAGTCGGAAACAGAGCAACGACCACACAAGATTAGCTTTTATGTTGAGAAAGCTAAGGCCCAGGCTGTGACAAAGGCCCTAAAAGAGTGTTTTGAAAAGCTTGGGGTAAGATTTAAGTCCCAAGTAGATTTATCTACCATGATTTTATGTCATGTATTGTTATTAATGTTTGAAAATCTTGCTTTTTCTTGGCCAGCTCGATGTTAAAATAATCTATAGTGGAGGAATGGATTTAGATATATTACCACAAGGTGCTGGAAAAGGACAAGCTCTTGCGTATCTACTAAAAAAATTGAAGTCGGAGGGAAAACTACCCAATAACACTCTTGTTTGTGGTGACTCTGGAAATGATGCTGAACTATTCAGTATACCAGAAGTATATGGTGTCATGGTTGGTAGTTCACCTAATACATTATTATCATTCTTATTATCTCAGCAGTTGAGGTTGTCTTCCTAACTGTTTGTATGCTAACATTTATCCATCATGTAGGTTAGCAATGCTCAAGAAGAATTGCTGCAGTGGCATGCTGAAAATGCTAAGAATAACCCTAAGATTATTCATGCAACAGAGAGGTGTGCATCTGGGATCATACAAGCCATCGGTCATTTTAGCCTGGGGCCAAACACATCTCCTAGAGATGTCACTGACTTTTTGGACTGCAAGCTGGAAAATGTTAATTATGGACATGAAGTGGTGAAATTTTACTTGTTCTTTGAGAGATGGAGGCGTGCAGAAGTTGAGAATTCTGAACTGTATCTGGCAAGCTTGAAAGCAGCTTGTGTATGTCTGATATCCATTTTACCTTTCAGTTTAGTTTTTTAATTACTCATACAGGAAGTATAGAGCATCTTATCTGGTATAGGTTGGTGATATGTGGTATTTCCGAGGGGATAACATCTGCATGCTTGTACATGCCAAATTTCAATATTAATGGATTATTTCTGCAACTTTACCCGACTTTTTATGCAACATAATAAGTAACATTTACTGCACTGGTGTGAGCTGCATTTCTTCTGGTAAAACTCTGGGCTGTAATATTCTTTTTTCTCCTTTTTCCTACCATATAAAAGATAATAAATTAGATATCATATTTGTGTTTGCTTAAATGGTTATTAATTTTGTTACATTATTAGATTAAACTTTTTAGGACATGAATCCAATTATGCAAATATGATAATAAGTTTGACTCCTACTCACTGAGCATGTATAGTTGGAGACTCACTTGTGTTACTAAAACATTGCTTTGCGGTGGTCAGACATATAAGTGTTGTTGAAGTTGAACAACTTTCATCTTGGATCGCCACATGTCTTTTAAGTGTAAATCTAGAGAATTTTTGATACATTAATGTATGCATGATAAATGTGTGGGTGGTAAGATACTAATTTTTGAATTTTGAATCCGCCCCCTCTTCCTGCCAGTCATTTAAATCTGTACTACTCTGTTTAGTTAGGAGTCTGTAGTTATTTTTTCTCTTTGCATATTTGTCAGGATCCATCTGCAAGTTTTGTCCATCCGTCTGGTGTTGAGCAATCTCTTTGTGACACCATAAATGCAATGAGATCATGCTATGGAGACAAACAGGGAAAACAACTCCGGGTTTGGGTTGATCGGGTTGTGCCCGTACAGATTAGTTCGCATACATGGCTTGTGAAGTTCAATAAATGGGAGTTATGCGGTACTGTTTTTGTCCTGTCTTTACTTTCTTCTTCTTTTATTCATTTTTTATGTTCTTGTGCCTTTTCTTATTCTCATTGGTTCAATAATCTAACATGTTCTACAATGACAATGTCATGGTATAAGCACTATATTTGTATTCTGGAAAACCATCAAGAGCAGTTCTCTTCACCTGTATGACTGTTGCATATGTTATAGTCCATACCCTTTCTTCTGTAGTAATATGCCGAGGCCATGAAAGGAATAATCATCTTTTAAAGCCACCATGGAATGGTGGGATTAGTTCCTTATGGTTTTTGCTGCTCTCTTGTAGGCGAGGACCGGCGATGTTGCATGACAACTGCCATACTAAGTTCAAAGGTGAGTTATGAGACTGATGTAAATGCTTCCCACAAAACTTGTGCATGACCTTTTCTGGCTTTTTTATTTTTTCTTCCTTTTTTTTTTTGCAGGATGCCACCAGTATTGCAGATGGATTCACTTGGATGCATGTGCACCAAACATGGTTTGATGAATCAGAGCCCAAAGATCATTCAACCTGGCTCTTCTAGATAGCAGTTACAGCTTAACTTCAATTCCGGAATACTATTAAGAGCATTTCTATCAAAATAAATGCATTTGTATGGCTGTTTTTGTTCTTACATTTTGTATTTTATGATTCAGATAATGATCATCAAACCATACTCAATGATTAATTGAGTTGAAACTGATCTAAGATTCATGTCCATATACTAGTTGACTGCATCCTCATAGTTTGAGATTCATTATTTGCATGAGTCTTTTATTCTTACTTTTGGTTAATTGGAAACGCAGAACCCAACAATCACATGATAATTAAGTCAAACTTTTAACTTTCTCAATCCCAGATTGGCATGTTGCCTCTAGTTTGAATTGTCTTGTCACTGGATCAAACTATGTTTTGGCTTCATATTTAGGCCACTTTTAAGGCGTCTTATTACATGCAGTCAATTAGGGGTGACAATGTAATTACGGTTAGCGGTAATCAACTAAAATCAATAATCGCAATTGTCTGGACAGTTAGTAAAATTGGATAACCGTCTTTGCTAACCGTCAGACCGCACCGCTAACCGCTTTTTAAAAGGAAAAAAGAGAAAATAATAATTAAAAAAAAAAAACGACATTATTTCTATAGTAATATCCTACTACATACGACGTTGTTTTTAGAGTTTTATATGGTTTTTTATATATTTAAACACCAAAATGACATCATTATATATATATATATATATATATATATATATAAAAGTGGTTAGCAGTTAGTAATTTTCCAAATGCTAAAATCGCTATTTCATTCCTAGCTGCCATTGTAACAAGTACTCATTATTTGACTAGTTTTTTCTACACCGTATGCATTAGTACATATTACTTCAAACAATCAAACCTAGATATCCTAGTATTGGATTTGGGCTACACACTTAGGGGTGGACACCCGGCCGGCAACATGCTGGTTTTAGAATTTATACTAGTTACCCGGCTATAGAGACCATTATCCACCGGGTATCGTGTTTGCAGGGCGGGTGCCGATGGGGCAGGTAATGTGGGGCGAGCATTATGTGAATTGCATTTTTGTAATTTTTTTCATTTGATTGGGTTGGGTCTAAACCCATATGGGCTTCTTCTTCTTTTTTTTTTTTTTTTTTTTTTATGTCAATAAATTAATTGAGGGTGTAAACAAGCCAAGCTTGAGCGAACTTTCCTTGTTCGGGCTCGGCTCGTTTAAATTTTCTTTGAGCTCGAGCTCAAAGACAAGCAAAAAAATCGAGCTCGAGCTTATAAATAAGTCGAGCTGAGCTTGACTCTTATATTTAATGTTTTTTTTATTGCTATATAAATTTAAACTTCAAGTACTCTTAAACGGCTCAAGAGGCCAACTTAAATTATATTAATACTTTAATTGTGGTTATAAATAACACATTGTTTTTTTTTTTTTTTGACATGTCCACACAAGGGAAGGGGGGTGGGGAGTTCGAACTAGTGACCTCCGCTTCATGAGGCGTGGTACACAGCCAATTGAGCTACCCCTTAGGGACATTGTTGAATCCAATGTCAATTACTTAATTTGATATTATATAATCATATGATCTCATTAAATTATATCATATGATTAATGATTTAAATTATTATCATATTAACTTATTATCTTTTTTTTGAATTGAACTTATTATCTAATTGTAATGCTCAAACACCTAAGTCCTAAATTGCTAATAATCTAATGGTCATACACTCATATTTAAATTATATGATCATATTATCTCACAAATCACAATTCATATTATTATAATAATATTATCTTAGATCTAAGATCATGTGATATACGTTTTCTAAGTATAAAGTATCGATCTAATAATGCTTTGATTAAATGGCTAATGGCACAATAAATTACAAGGCTAACTTACAAGACTTTTACTTCTCCATATTTATTGTAATAAATAACAAAAACTTATCTCTAAGTTAAGACTTCTGTTGAGAATTAAATAAACACATGAATTTAGAAAAACTAAAGTCCCTTATTAATTAAAAGAACTTATAACTTCTACCATTTAGAAAAAAAAAAATAAAATAAAATAAAATAAACTCTCACGTTTTGATTTGTTTAGTTTCCAACAAGTAGTTTTCTAAATGAAAACACCTTTATGGGAGACCATAGAAGCAATATTTTAGGACAATAATCATGAAGTTCTTTCTCGATGACATAATACACCCATAATGGAATAAGGGAATTATTTTCCCTCACACTTGGAATACTCCGAATCAAACAATTTTTAGCTGGCCTGATTGACAATGTTTTCTTTGGAGGGGCTCACTTTCCATTGGGAACCTTCTTGTCTCCTCCCCATCTTTGGTTGGATGGACCACGAGTTAAGAGAGGTTTTATAAGGAACCTATCATGTTTTTTTTACTTTCAATAGTAAAGATAAAGACAGACTCTTTAGAATCATAATTGTTAGAGAAATGCTATTATTCACACCATAATCACATTATGCTGACGTGACATAGGTTAGTAGCCTTCAGATCAGCCATTGTTAAAATAAAAAAATAAAAAAAATCTAAGCTCATGTTAACGTAGTGTGATTGTGGTGTTAAGTATAACATTATTGTAATTATTAAGGTGCGCCATTTCTCCTTTTCCACTGTTAATATCATTGCATATGCATTTACTGCAATGTCACAACCCCCCAATCATGGAAGGGACTGAGGCAATAATCTTATTCAGATGCACAGAATAAAGATAAAACCGACAAAACATAACTAATTAAATATAACGTTCCTCAAAGCCTCAAAGCATGAGGTATGGTTCAATACAATTTTCTCCTTTTATGGGAAAAGATGATGCCAACTAGGGATATATTACTAGAATAGGATAAAAGCAAAGACCAGTTCCATTAAATTACAATACACTTTTCTCCTTTTCTGGGAAAAGATGATGCCAACTGGGTATATATTACTAGATAATTAGGATAAAGCAAAGATCAGGTCCATGAATGAAATTACCTTGTATTTGATACCAATCTTGCTCGATAGAAAAGACAAAGTCATGACAATCAGTAGTTTATTCAGAACATATAATTGTTTAATGAAAGCCAAAAGCAAGTTCCTATTTCTCTACATTTTTCAACAAATCTTGTTGATTAGATTCCACTCTTGCTATTTTATAGTCAAAATTAGATATAGTTGTTTCATAAAAGTGCCAATATTTAATTCCCAGCTAAGCTTAAACATTCGAATGAAAGCAACTGCCTATAATTTCTCAAGCTAAAGCTTCCAAAGTACTATCAAGTATATATATATGAATTAAATGGTAGGACAGGGCAAGCAATATCACCAGATTTAATTGCCTTGTTGGGTACAAACTTGCTACAACCCCCCGAATGGATGATCAGCATATTATTGTTCCCATTGACAAGATAGAAGATGGTGAAGGAAGCAGCGGCCACGACCAGCCTGCCATTAACATGGAGTTGGAGGAAAGGTATATAAATTTTATGGCAGAAGGAGACCAAATGAGAGCGGTGGAAGCCCTTGGAACCAACCGCCCACCAGCAAAAATACAGAAGGTTATATTCTTGCTGCGAGATCACAAGCATTTCATCAAGTACTTTGAGCCAAGAGTGGCGTCGCTCGGTCCTATCCATCATGGCAACACAAAGTACCAGCTAGGAGAAAAGTACAAGCTTAAATTGGCCTATGAGTTCGTCCAAGGTTGCGAGAAGGGTATAAATCTTTTATACAAGGTCGCAAAGGAAATCAAGCAACTGAGAGAATGCTTCGAGGAGGAGGTGACGAAGAAATATGATGACAAGGCTCTCGCCTGGATGTTGTTCGTGGACGGCTGCGCAATACTACAGTACATATTCTGCGCTGCAAAAAACAAGTTCGTAGAGTTGAATATAAAAGACGACAGCGTAGCCTTCGCTCAACAGGATTTGTTCTTGTTGGAGAACCAAGTCCCCTATGGTCTCCTCAAGTTATTGATGAGCTTGAGCGGGAATGAAACTGAGTTGAGTGAGTCGATTCAAAGTTACATTCAAAACGTTACTTATCAGCAAACGAAGCCGCAACTAAAACAAGAAGAAACAGACCCAACCCATCTTCTTGACCTTCTGAGAACAACACTCTTGGGTCCCCTGCCACACCCGAAACCCACCAACTCATCTCGTAGATGTCCATTCACACATCAACGCGACCCAGATTGGCAATCGTATCGGAATGTGCAGGAGCTGAAAGTAGCAGGAATCCATTTGAAACGTAGCAAGAAGAATAGTTACTTGAGAAACATATGTTTCACTAGACGATTTGGTTTCTACCCGGGATACCTTTGGCTTCCTCCAATTACAGTGGACGACTCAACCGGCCCCAAGTTCATGAACTTGATAGCTTATGAAATGTGCTTGGATTTCGAGAACGACTTTGGCATCAGCTCTTATATATCCTTCCTAGATTCACTCATCGATGAAGCCAATGATGTCAAAGATCTGAGGAAGGCACGCATACTCCTCAACTTCCTCGGCAGCGATCAAGAAGTGGCTGACCTCTTCAATGCGATAGGCACCGACTTGGTGCCTAACGCCGAAGCGTATAAGGATGTCAAAATCCAGGTTCAGGGGTACTACGAAAACAGTTGGATGACATGGATGGCTCAAGTCCTTCATGATCATTTCAGCAGCCCATGGACTATCATTGCTTTCTTGGGTGTATTATTGCGACTTGGTCTAACTGCCACTCAGACTTGGTACGCAGTCGACTCTCCCCCTGGCCCCTGCGATGACTTCTGCAAGCTCAAATTACCATAAAACTTAACATGGTGGCCGGAGAAGGTATGTAGTAAGAATTTGGTTTTTTGTTCATTCCAAGTGCATCTACAATATATTGTATTAATTTGTTTACTTTGGTATTGGTTTTGCTTTGGGTGTTTTTATGCTAATTTTGTGTAATATATTTGAAATGAAAATAATTATGAGTGGATCGGGGTATGTATGCATTATTTCCAACACCCATTCAATGGATTTAATTACTCAACACGTACGTACATAAATATTACTAAACGCATGTAAGACATCTAAACTAGCTATAGTTTATACAATACATGTTAATTACCAAGCAAAGATTTACAACTGATTATTTCAAACTAGCTATCTGAATAATGATCAATTCGTCAAACTG
>NC_081549.1:7106993-7110926 GCF_901000735.1 Corylus avellana | reverse complement strand
TCCCCTATGGTCTCCTCAAGTTATTGATGAGCTTGAGCGGGAATGAAACTGAGTTGAGTGAGTCGATTCAAAGTTACATTCAAAACGTTACTTATCAGCAAACGAAGCCGCAACTAAAACAAGAAGAAACAGACCCAACCCATCTTCTTGACCTTCTGAGAACAACACTCTTGGGTCCCCTGCCACACCCGAAACCCACCAACTCATCTCGTAGATGTCCATTCACACATCAACGCGACCCAGATTGGCAATCGTATCGGAATGTGCAGGAGCTGAAAGTAGCAGGAATCCATTTGAAACGTAGCAAGAAGAATAGTTACTTGAGAAACATATGTTTCACTAGACGATTTGGTTTCTACCCGGGATACCTTTGGCTTCCTCCAATTACAGTGGACGACTCAACCGGCCCCAAGTTCATGAACTTGATAGCTTATGAAATGTGCTTGGATTTCGAGAACGACTTTGGCATCAGCTCTTATATATCCTTCCTAGATTCACTCATCGATGAAGCCAATGATGTCAAAGATCTGAGGAAGGCACGCATACTCCTCAACTTCCTCGGCAGCGATCAAGAAGTGGCTGACCTCTTCAATGCGATAGGCACCGACTTGGTGCCTAACGCCGAAGCGTATAAGGATGTCAAAATCCAGGTTCAGGGGTACTACGAAAACAGTTGGATGACATGGATGGCTCAAGTCCTTCATGATCATTTCAGCAGCCCATGGACTATCATTGCTTTCTTGGGTGTATTATTGCGACTTGGTCTAACTGCCACTCAGACTTGGTACGCAGTCGACTCTCCCCCTGGCCCCTGCGATGACTTCTGCAAGCTCAAATTACCATAAAACTTAACATGGTGGCCGGAGAAGGTATGTAGTAAGAATTTGGTTTTTTGTTCATTCCAAGTGCATCTACAATATATTGTATTAATTTGTTTACTTTGGTATTGGTTTTGCTTTGGGTGTTTTTATGCTAATTTTGTGTAATATATTTGAAATGAAAATAATTATGAGTGGATCGGGGTATGTATGCATTATTTCCAACACCCATTCAATGGATTTAATTACTCAACACGTACGTACATAAATATTACTAAACGCATGTAAGACATCTAAACTAGCTATAGTTTATACAATACATGTTAATTACCAAGCAAAGATTTACAACTGATTATTTCAAACTAGCTATCTGAATAATGATCAATTCGTCAAACTGGATGTAGAAATTAACACATAATGCGGAATAACAATAATAAGATATGAAAGAGACAGTTAGAGCCATTATAGGCTATATCTTATTTATAGAGCTTTATATGTAATTTAAAATATTTTAAATTCAAACATATCTCTTAAATCAGATTAACAAATATTATCTAAATCACTTGATTTAGAGAATATAAAATCAACATTTATTCCAAATGATTTATATCCTAGACACTGGAATAGTTATCATTTTCATTTGTTGGATTAGATATATATGCTGGTTTGGTCCCATTAAAAGGAGTTTATTAAAGTTTGTTAAATTCATTTAGGGAATAACTCACCTTCGGACATCCCAAGAGGACAAACACAAACTAGGTTGCAGACGAACATATCATCTAAAATGGTAAAAGTAAACCATGCAAGTTTGTTACTTTTCTTGACCATGTCTAGAATGGTTAACTAATCGATTTAAGAGTTTTGTTTACTGCTGATGAAGATAGTTACATGGCTTACAGCCAATTATAAAAAGTGGTGCAAAGTGAAAAATGGATTCCAAGAAAAGGAAGCGGCAATATTATTTATTATGTGAGCTAAAGCAAAAGGGTGAAGAGGATAGGTCATTTTTAAAACAGCCACATGCACACAGGCATCTTTGAACTGCAAGATACCACCTCTAATCTCTCAAGCAACACCATGGACCATGCATGTTTTAAAAATATGGAGGACCGGAGAATGGAACTTCATGAAGAAAAAAGGGATCAAAAGCATCAAATTTTGCATTATAATTAATTAAGTAAAAGAAATTAAATCCCATGCATGTTTCATGAGAGCGAATTCCTACTTTTGGTAAAACTATAAAAGACTACTTCATTCTCGGAAACATTCTCCAGATTGATGCAAATATAAAAAACATCATAAACAAATTAATAGCTTAATCGCAAAACAGCTAATTAATTAATACTTAATTAATCGATGCCAAAGCCTGCTAAGAATAAAAATGAATCAGTAGTGGTAGACCGCGAAGTGGGGGGTGTGGCGGTCATACCACCTCAGATGTTGATGCCTGAGTGAGAACTTGATTAAGATAAGAGTAATGAAATAGAGAAATAATAATAACCGAGAATAGTCAATAATAAAATTCACCGTATTTGTATCGTTTGTTGACTCCTAGTTTTATAGAAGCTGTGAGTGAGTCATGGTACTCTTACTCGACTCCCTTGATTTGGAGTGGTTTTAACCGAAGATTAGGAAATTACATGTATCGTATATCATATATCTAGACTAGGCGACTGTGCCAGGATTGCAGGGGCTTGGGCTTAATGACTTAGTGAGCTATGGGCCTTTTATTTGGAGTGGGCTCCTTAATTATTTGAGCCTTGGGAGATATTTTGTATCATCAACAGTGTCTAAATAAAGCTACTTACATGTAATATTCGTAAGCTCACAATGTATATTTCTATATAAAACACCAACGTCATTACTTTAATAAAGGGTGAAAGAATGTCCTGGCCTCGTCAAACTCCCTAGAACTATGAATAAAATGACATAAAAAAACGTTAATTAGCTAAATTATTTTACAAGTATTTCAGCCGCCACTGGAATATCATTACTATCTTTTACTCAGTAGTGCTCTCACTTTCTCCAAGTGCCATTCAGGCTTGTTTCGCAATTGCCTCTGCAAGAAATAAGCATGAAACTTTTAACATGAGAGAAAAAGGTACGTAGTAAGAATTTATATATTAAATAAGTAAGGGTACGTACTGAATTGTACGAGCTTGAAATGTGTTTGAAACGAAAATAATTATGAGTTGATCGGGTATTATTATTATTATTGGATGATTAAAAATTTAATTAAAATAACAAAACCAATTACACTAGAACTGCAAACTCAACTACACCCAAAAGGCAGCCTGAAGAGAGGAACAAAACAACTGCTCCAGCAACAGCAGAATAACCCAAGACACAGAACATCCCACAAAGGAAATAAACCCCTCTACAACCCAAACAAAGGAAAAATCAGCAGACAAGGCACCAGCAATCCTAAAATATATTGTATTAAATTGTTTACTATTTGGTTTTGGTTTGGGTGTTTTTATGCTAATTTTGTGTAAGTGTTTGAAATGAAAATAATTATGAGTGGATCGGGTATGTACGTATTTATTCCAACACCCATTCAATGGATTTACTCAACACACATAACTAAACGCATTTAAGACATCTAAACTGCTAGCTATATATATAAATATATATATATAGTTTATACAATACATGTTACCAAGCAAATATTTACAACTGATTATTTCCAACAGTTGCCAGTCCCATTAACAAAAATTTATTAAAGTTTGTTAAATTCATTTAGAGCAGGCTGCTCGAATTTCTTTAAAATTTGGACAAGAGAGGAGACTATAAGTACAGCCCTGCAACCTAATTTAAGGGGATTCACTAAAATTAATGCTGGTTTGGGCCCATTAAAAAGAATTCAATGACATTTGTTAAATTCATTTAGAGAAAAACTTGGCTCCAGATTGAGATTCTTCAAAATTAGGCTGCTCGAATTTCACTAAAATTCAAACGAGAGAGAGAGAGACTACGAGCCCTCTTATTGTCTTGGACAGTTTAAGAAGTCTAATTTAAGGGGATTCTCAACTTCACTCTATAGACATCCCAAGAGAACAAACACGAACAAGCTAGGTAGGTTGTAGACGAACATATCTAAAATGGTAAAGGTAAA
>NC_081549.1:7090488-7106870 GCF_901000735.1 Corylus avellana | reverse complement strand
ATATACCACCACTAATCTCTCAAGCAATTACCGATCCATGGACCATGAATATTGTAAAATATGGAGGGAGAATGAAACTTCATGAAGAAAAAAGGGAAAAAGCATAAAATACCATAACTTATATATCCTTTAGAAAGGCACCAATTTTGCATTATTAGTTAAGTAAAAGAAATTAAATCCCATGCATGCATGTGATTCTTTTAGGAAAAACTAAAAGACTTCATTCTCGGAAACATTCTCCAGAATATTGTTCGTACTTCACTAGTTTGGTACCTGCAGCAGGATTGATGGAAAGATTAAATCATCATAAAAAAAATATAGTTAAATCGCAAAAGAGCTAATTAATTAATACCAAACTAGCTTACATGTAAAATTCGTAAGCTCATGTCACAATATATATATATATATATATATATATATATATTACATAATGAAATCTCAACTAATCCCTAAACCTGATGATTACAACTAAACATATTTTAGCACTGAATTTGCCTACTGAAAAACGTAACATAAACTAATTTGTTTCAAAAAAAAAAACAATTGCCTTAAAGCACGACGTATCGTTTAATATACGTTTCTCCTTTTCTGGAAAAGGATGATGCCGATCGATTGCCGACGAGGTATATATATATAGATTAGGATAAAAGTATTATAAAAGCAAAGATCAGTTGTATGAAATTAAGTTGTATATATAATACCAGTATTGCTTGATGGATAAAAGACACGTGATAGAGTCATTATCATCAATAAATTAAAGTGTATCCCAACTTTAATTTCTTAATGACTATTTCTTTATAATCTTTATTTGGAATCTTTATCTGGAAGGAAGACTAATGGCTTATTTGGATTCTCTTAATAAAATAATTATTGAATTTTGATTTAATCATACAACAATTTTAAAATGATACAAAGAGGGGCCGAATAAATAAAAGCAACAGTCCTTAGTTTCCAAGTAGTATATATATATGAATTAAATGCAAGAACAGGGACATGCAGCTAGCAATATCACCAGATTAATTTAATTGCTAATTACCAGAATGGAGGAGCATATTGTTTCCATTGAGGAGCTGTACTCGAAGAAGGTTGTCAAAAGTGGTGAAGGAAGCAGCAGCCACGACCGGCCTTCCATTAGCAGGGAGGAAAGGTTTAGAAGTTTAACAGAGGTAGCTGCAGGAGTCCAAACGGGAGTTGTTAAAGAGGCAAAAATACAGAAGGTTATATTCTTGCTGCGAGATCACAAGCATTTCGTTAAGTACTTTGAGCCAAGAGTGGTAGCTCTTGGTCCTATCCACCATGACAACAAAAAGTACCAGCTCGGAGAGAAATACAAGCTTATATTGGCGAATAAGTTCGTCGAATGTAGCGGGAAGAGTATAGAAGTTTTATACGAGGCGGTTGTGAATGAAATCAAGCAACTGAGAGAATGCTTCGAGGAGGAAGTGACAAAAAAGTATGATGATGAGGCACTCGCCTGGATGTTGTTCGTTGATGGCTCCGCAATAGTACAGTATATATTCAGTGCCGTAAATAACAAGTTCAAAGAGTTGAATATAAAAATCGACAGCATAACTTTCGCTCAACAGGATTTGTTCTTGCTGGAGAACCAAGTTCCCTATCGTCTCCTCAACTTATTGATGAACTTGAGCGGGAAGAATGACGAGTTGAGAATATCAATTGGAAGTTTCATTGGAAGCTTTCGTTCGGAGCCGGCCCATCTTCTCGACCTTTTGAGAACAACACTCTTGGGGTAATTTTTTTTTTTTTTTTTTTTTTTTAATTTAAAATATATATATGTTCATGTAGTATAAAGGTAAAAATTATTTGTTTTATGAGTATTTTTAATTATGTCTTGAATTGTTAATATTTTTATTATATAAACAGAGCACAAAAAGAAGAAGAAAACAATTTAACAAACAAAGCCTCGAGTTCTCCAGGGTCCTCAAATTCCGAACCACCCTCCAGAAAGACATGTGGAATATGGCCACATAGAAAGAAAGGTGGAGAGGACCCAGATTGGCAATCGTATCGCAACGTGCAGGAGCTTAAATCAGCAGGAATCCAACTGAAACAGAGCAAGAATAGTAACTTGAGAAACATAAGTTTCACTAGAAAATTCGGTTTCTACCCGGGATACCTTTGGCTTCCTCCAATTAAAGTGGACGACTCAACGGGCCCCAAGTTCATGAACTTGATAGCTTACGAGATGTGCCTGGATTTTGACAACGACTTCGGCATTACCTCTTATATATCCTTCCTAGATTCACTCATCGATGAAGTCAACGACGTAAAAGATATGAGGAAGGCACACGTGCTGTACAACCTCCTCGGCAGCGATCAAGAAGTGGCTGACCTCTTCAATGAGATAGGCACTGACTTGGTGCCTAATATCGAAGCTTATGAGGATGTAAAGTTGAAGATTCAGAGCTACTACGATAACAATTGGATGACATGGATGGCTCAATTCTTTCACGATCATTTCAGCAGCCCTTGGACTATCCTTGCTTTCTTGGGCGTATTATTGGGACTTGTTCTAACTGCCGCTCAGACTCTGTACGCAGTGATGGCCTCTCAACCTGGACCCTGCGAAAAATTCTGCAAGCTGAAATTAAAGGAAACTTAAGATGACGGAGAAAGTACTAAGAATTTGTTTGCTCTTCATACCATCTACTTAGCTAAGCTCACATGCATGGTTTGTTTCTGTGCCTTAGATGACGTTCGATTGTTTCCAAGAATAAAAGTACGTATTAATTTGTTTTTTTTTTTCCTTTTGGTTTTGGTGTTTTTATATATGCAAGTTTATATAAAATAAGTAATTAAGAGTGATTGTAGTTGTACGTGCTAAGTTCGTCGTGTAATGTGTTTGGAATGAAAAGACATTCTAAGAGGACAAGCACAAACTAGGTAGCAGAAGAACATATCTAAAATGGTAAAAACAAACCAACATACTAATCGATTCAAATTAGTTAAGAGTTCTGTTTTCCACTAATAAAATTGCAGTTATTGCAGCCAATAAAAAGTAGTGCAAAGTGAAAAATGGATTCCAAGAAAAAGAAGAGCCGGCCATTATTGTCTAATTAAGCTAAAGCAAAAAAGGTGAAAGAGGTCATTATCAAAACAGCCACACAGCCATCTTTTACCTGAAATATACCACCACTCATCTCTCAAGCAACTCCATGTTGTAAAATCTGTAGAGAGAATCTAATACGGAAGACCCAAATTAAGCATTCTATCGAGTATCGAACATTTTTCATCGCCTTTGGTTGACTCTTTAGCGACCCCTTCCTGTGTATTTGCCACAAGGCCCATAACTCCAAGAGCCTATTTGGGATTGCGTTTGAAGAACTTAAAAGTGTCATTTAACACTCAAAAAGCCCGTTTGAAAAAAAAAAATAAATAAATAAATACTTGTTTGGTAAAATTAATTAAAAGCACTTTTAAAGGTTTAAAAAACTTAAAAATGATCAAGAAGCACTTTTGGCAAAAGCTTAAAAACGAAGCTTTTGTCCAAAAGCTCTTTTTGACTTAAAACTCTATCTCTCAAACACAATCACAAACAGGCTTTTAAGCTTTTTGAATCCTGAAAAGTGTTTTTAATTTTTTTTACCAAACAAGTTTTTTTTTAAAAAAAACAAACTTTTTGAATGTTAAAGGCACTTTTAAGCCTTTTAAACGCAATCTCAAACAGGCCCTTAACAACTTATGTAAAATCTTGCTATGCACTTAGAAAAAACTCCAGGTGATCATAGAATCTGTTAATCTTCTTGGGGGCAGCAAGAGTTCTTTGTAGAAGAATGAATTTCTTGTTCTATTTTTGTAAGATTTAAAACATAGAAATCAAGAAAAACATAAGGGTAATTCATCTGATCAGATTTATTACAACAAAATGTAACATAAGGGTAATTCATCCAAGTCCACTAGTATTACCAACTTGTTTTTCGTCTCCGGATAAACTCCGCATTCGGCATTCATTGTAAAAGTTTTATATAACATTTCTAGTGTGAAGCAAGAAAAAAAACATAACATTCCACTTTCACTAGTACCATCACGCCCTCTCCTGGGTATTAAGGGGAACATAAACTTAGTCAGTTAGTCCATCTATTAAACATTGACAATTTATTTGGTAGTTTAAAAAAGACATTTACATAATTGGTAGTTGGGAGAGAACGTAGAAAATAGGTGATAGTTTGAGGGGTATCTATGCTATTCCTTTTTTTTTTTTTTTCATGAAAGTAATTCCCAAATAATGGAACGGTGGACGACTAGACTTCCATTATTTATTTGGGTAATTATATAATAAGTTCTTGAATCAACCCTTTCAAATTTAAAAATCCTTTAAGTTTTTTTGGATGGGGGCATTCTAAGAGAGACGAAATGAAAATAAATAGGGTAATTGTATAATAAGTCTCTGAGTCAATCTTTCCAAATTTAAAAAGCCTTTTTTTTTTTTTTTTTTTTTTCCTTCGAAAATTTACTCTCTGGGTCAATCGAAATGACTAGGAGTGGGCAGATTAACCGTTATCATTTAACCGGCCGTCTACCAGCTTTGACCGAATCGATATTAACCGTAACTGTTTAACCGATATTCTTCTCGGTTAAAAATTTTGTACCAAAATTCTTATCGGTTCGGTTCGGTCCGATAAACCATTTATTATCGGTTAACCGTTTTAACCGATAATAACTGGTATGGAGGAAGACTAGTAACAAAATCAGTCTAGTTTAGTTGGTAGTGAACTAGAGCATAAGGCTCAAATCCTTGTGGTCATGGGGTCAAGCGCCTATAGACTCTTTCTTCCTCTGTTTTTCTTTCTTTTTCTTCTCACCATTTCTTTTCCCAATTCCCATGCCACATATTTCTTTTCTTTTCTTTCTTTTTTTTTTCTCCTCTTCCCACGCAGCTGACTCTTTCTTCCTCATTGTTTTTCTTTATTTTCCTTCTCTTCCCAATTCCCACGCCATATATTTCTTTTTTTTTCTTTTTTTTCTTCTCCTCCCACGCAGCAAACTCTTTCTTCCTCATTGTTTTTCTTTCTTTTCCTTCTCACTATTGCAGGAGAATGGGTTTCTTCCCCATTTTTTTTTTCTCTTTCTAGTTCTCACAACATCCGCCCCCATCTGCTCTCATAGACCTCTCTTTTAGCATCAAAGATTTAATTCAGGTAAGAATTTTTGCCTTTTGGTGTTTGGGGGTTAGAGAAGTAGAGAACACTGAAAAATGTGAGATTTATAATTGGTTAACCGGTTTAACCATGTACTGTTATAACTGATAATTTTGGTTAAAATTCTTATCGATTCGGCATCGGTTAAGAAACCGTTTTACCAAAAATTATCGGTTAATAACCGATAAAAGCCAAAACCGGACCGTTTTGACCAATACCCACCCCTAGAAATGACAATAAAATTCTTACAGTCAAAATTTTTTAACAGCCATTAGTCCCAATCAAAACGCACCGTTTTACCTCATTAAAATATTAACTTTTTATTAATTTAATTTTAAATTTTTTTTTAAAAAAAAAAATTGAAGGTGAACTCCCCATGGGGTGGCCGCAAGCCACCCCATTGGGTTGGGCCCCCTTCAATTGTTTTTAATTTAATTTTTTTATTTTTAGATTTAAATTTTAAAATTAAATTAATAAAAAAAATTAATATTTTAATGAGGTGAAACGGTGCGTTTTGATTGAGATTAACGGCTGTTCAAAAATTTTGACAGTAAAAATTTTATTGTCATTTCGATTAACTTAGTAGTACATTTTCGATAAAAAAAAAAAAAAAAACTTCTTAAATTTTAAAGGGTCGACTCTGAATCTTCTTATACAATTACCCTATTTATTTTCATTCCGTCTCTCTTAAGATGCCCCCATCCAAACATGCAGTAACAGCCACTTGGACTTGTTGGAATTTGGAAATAGGACCAATAATTATTCTAAGCCAACTGGAATGCACGTCTGGTTCTTGTAATGGGCTTTAGGTTTACCTGGAGATTTATTACTACAGAGCTTATAGGTGGCCCAACAATTACCGATAACTATTTTTTTTTTTTTAATTTTAAAAAAAAAAAAATTGTTGAAACATTAATTAAATAATTATATTTTTTATCGACTTAAATTTTTAGAATAAAAAAATTGGTAATTCTCGAAATATCATGAAGCTACTTGATTTTATGATTTCTTAAGTAAGGATTTCAATGAAATCAAATGAACCAATCATAACCCCTCGCATCAATATTCATCTTCACCATTATCATAGTCATAACCATAACCATAACCATAACCATTCTCTTCATTTTCGAAGTTGAATACATTGCCATCTTCCTGCTCCATGTCTTCATACCCTTGTTCCAGTTCATCATAAATATTGTCTGCTCTGTCCCCATCATGCTCTTTCTCACCATCGTTTTGCCCTTTGGCAGTGCCATTGTCATCGCCATTTGATGAAATGACTTTTTTATCCGTATCAGATGCTGGCTGCAAGAAATAAGTAAACAACACAATTAAGTTGAAATTTTGTGAGAAACTTATCAATGAAATAGAAAAATTAATGGAATCCAAATCTTAATTATATGATCCCTGCTCAGATTTCAAAATGGCTATATCTCAATGAGGGCATCATTAGACGTAGTTGCATTGCATCATATGAATATGGATCCTCAAGAGAACATTTAAAAGAATCTGCGGAGTCGACCATTATTTACTTAGGCTGTTAATTTGAGCTGGGTTTTTTTTATAAGTAAAGATTGAGTTTTTAGTATGAAATAAGAGAGAGAAACATACCTTGTCGGCAAAGAGGGTCTCCAATACATCATAGTTGATTTTCGAATTGAGTCTCTGAAAACATAAAAATGTGAGCCACACACAGGAAATATCTAAATACAATGCCTAAAACAAAAGGCAAACTTGAGCAATAAACAAAAGCCAATGAAATTAAAAGCATAAAATACTTTATGTTGGTAAAAATAGGCCACAAATGAAATAAAATTCAAACAGACGATATGGTCCTCAGTGAAGATTAATAGGAAAACGCAATTGACATAGATGAACCAGAAATTATAAAAATCAGGTTAGTTCAGTTCAGTTGACTACCATATGATAAAAATAAAACATCCCCCATTGCTATTTTTACCATAATTAGTCAACACTCATTTGCTTCAAGCACAGATCTGTCCATGACTTACCTTCTTTATTAGCATTTGATGAGCAGATTCTGCAGTCGTTTGAGCCGGATTGGGATTCACATCTTGTTTCCGTTTCCGCTCCTAATTTAAAATAAAACCGAAGATATAATAGTACTCTTAGAGGAAAGAATAAGAAAAAATAAAAAAAATTAAAGTGGATTACAAGACAAGCAAAATGATAAATCAACACGATCTTAACTT
The DNA here is from genome assembly GCF_901000735.1 of Corylus avellana. Classification (NCBI taxonomy): domain Eukaryota; kingdom Viridiplantae; phylum Streptophyta; class Magnoliopsida; order Fagales; family Betulaceae; genus Corylus; species Corylus avellana. The sequence goes on along the minus strand of NC_081549.1, from coordinate 7,099,498 downwards.
CGATGAAGAATATGTACATATGAACTGCAAGCAATCAATAGAAGAGTAACTGGACAAACACATTCATTTTCTATTTTAACTGACAAGAAATATTGGAACAAAATCGCCTGCAATGTTATCATGAGTCCTTTCCCATATATTTTTGGGTTGGGAAAAAAAAAAAAAAAAGAGTTTAGGACTGTGCCAGCCTTGCCAGGACCCCACTTGCAAGATCAACATTAGGAAGTGGCCTATCTAAACTTGACAAAGGGAGCACATGTAAGTAGAAAGTCCAATCTAAACTTGACCCAAACTATTGTCTTAAAGGAGATGAAACCTTCACCACAACTTCAGTCACATAAAAGCATCAAATTCATATGTAAAAAACTAACGAAATCAACCAATTTTAGACATGTTTTTACTTGCCTACCTCTAAGATTTAAAAACTAATTTAATCAGCAATCTTCAGCCATATTTGCTCAAAAATAAGGTTGTGCCCCTCCTTAATAAAAATCCTTAAGTCTTCACTGGTATGAGTTATACCTTTCTCGACTTCGCGACAGCGGCAGCTTCCATCTTAGCAGCAGCTGCTGCTGCATGTTCCTGGAAACATACAGATTACCGTAAGTCATTTAATCAACTAAGGTTAAATACATTGTCAGATTATGTAATGTTTTGTATTCACCAAAAGATCTGCTAAAATTTGCAAAAAATCTTTAACCTGACGATACTCTTTGTTCATTTCCTCCCATATAATCTTCTTGTAACGCATCTCCTCCTCATTGTTGAGGTAGCCACTCACCTAGCAAGGTACACATTAACAAACTCCCTACCATAAGTTAAAGATAAAAGAAAGTGAAATATTATTACGAATAATCATATAAATTTTTTTTGGTAAGTAATGAAAAACTTAACAGAATTTTATAACAATGTCACATCCAATGAATTTGTGTTTCCTAATCTTAAGAGTTACAAATTATTGATAGTGTTTTTTTGATAAGTAATTTCATTATCATTAATTAAGCGCAAAGAGACACAACCCTAATATACAAGGAGTATACAAAAAGAACCCTTAATTGGACAAAAAAGATGAACAAAGATTCAAAAAATCTTTGATAATTTAAATCTTATACAAAGGCAACCTTATAGTTAAAAATATAAACCTCGATAATTTAAATCTTTATACATACTCAATTTACAGTTTCAGAATTAATAGTTTGACATTATGGATATTTTAAAATGATAAGAATATCCTTGAACATTGATAAACCTAGTTTTAGCATTTCTAATAGTTACTTTTTCAGTAAAAAGTAAGTGTAACATTAATTGTTTTACAAAGATAAGAAGTGTGAGAATAGACTTTCCCTCCTATCTAAGTGATTAGAATTTTTATATTTCATAAGAACTGAGATGCTCACGGATTATTGTAATTCTCCAGAATTTTAACCCATGAAAACAAGCAAATTCCACAAATTCTTATGATGACAATCCCCCTCTAATTCTTACATAACAAACACATCATTACTAGATAATTGTCAAGTCCATTCCTATTAGACAAATTCAAAATCCCATAAAAGATAGGCAATTGAAGAACTCATCGAAGGAATAATGGAATAGTAACCTCTAAAATTTACAATCAAAAGTTGAAACGGACTATAATATCCAAAGCTAAAAGAGCATGGAAACGCCCTACAGCTTTAATCTAATCATTTAGTGCTTAAGGCTAGCTTAACACTATAACCCTATCAAATTCAAGTCTAGCTTAACGCTATAAAAGTATGTTTGTCTCTCTGAGAGCATCCATATAAGACAAAGTGGCATGGTAATCAAAACCTAATAACTTCCATTAAGCTCAACTCTCCCTTTCAAATGTTAGGCTAAAATCTCCGTTCAGAAGACCTTCCATCACTATCTAGGTCCCACATTGCTTACTTACTAGATAAAACTAGCTTTATAAGTGATTCTAGAGAAGTTCCAAATTGACTAATCATTTTGGATTGATAGCACAGATATGGCTAACACGTTTTCCTGGATCGTTACAAATGGTGTCAGAGCCACCTAATAATGCCATGTGGCACTGTTAGCACCGCATGATGTAGTCCCAATAACCATTTATGTGGTAGGTGCGCCACCCAAGAGAGCAGCATAATCAACAATGGTTTACAAATACATATAGCTAATGCAATAAGCTCCATACCTCAACATCATCAATATCAGAAAGGCCATCTGATTCATCATCAGTGAAGGAACTCGTGTTCTGAGGAACGGTGAAGGAACTCGTGTTCTTAGGTACCACAGTGTACAAATCTTGATAAACAACATTTCCACATACCTCACAACATCTGCGGAAAAAAATAAAAATAAATAAATAAACGGAAAAAGCAATTACATTGAATTTGACCTAAATGTCAGCTAATACTTTAAGATTTTGTACATCTTTGAAAAGAACATCAAAAAAGGAATTAAAAAAGGAGAATAGTGCAACCTTACTTACTCACTGCCATCATCTAAAACTACAGTAGGTTTACACCTAGCACAAATCGGAAGAGCCATAGTTCCTGCAATACCAAGTGCAGCCAATCTGATTGAAATTAGAATGCTAAACAGCAAAAACTCAAACTCAATTACATATTAGAATTTCAAAATTAGGGCATTAATTTTCTCTGCCAAGGCCTAAAGCTTGAAGAGGAACAAAGCGAGAGCAGTATCTTCAATTACATGTGGTTTAACGTGATCAAGAATTTTTTACAAGTCCAATTAGATGTTTATTTAACTTGAAGAGGGACAAAGCAAGAGCAACATCTTCTATTAGATGTTTATTTGACTTGAAGTTGTCATGGGTGTTGTAGGGCAGTTGTCTGTTAATGCAACTATCTCTCTTTCAGAGCTTGAGAAGCTGAGAGAACATACTTCATCTATCGCCCATCCTTGGCTAAGCCTAGTACGAGCATCCAACAGGACTTCAGCAAACTTTCTACTAAGTGGCTTATAGCAATCAATCAGCATATGTAACAATGTAAAGAAACCAAATGAAAAAAGATACTCTCAGTAGCAATTGTTGAAATTATGACCAGTTAAACAAAACAACAAACATGTTGATTGAAGGTGCATGAAAAACAGAGCAACAAAATCATTATCAACCTTTGCAAAACAAATATGACTCATTCCAGACATTACAATTAGAATAAAATTCTCTTAACATTATCATGTAATGCAAAGTAAAATTGATTGCAATTGGAGAAAAAAAAAATTGGCACACCCATTGGATTTAGTGACATTGAATTTGGCCCTGCAGACCATGAAATTTGGATTACTTGTACAAGAATTTAAGGTCATCAAATAACTTATGAAGTTATAAAATAAAATGATCCTACTATCTATCTTTGAATAAGTCCACTTAATCGATACATTAAATTGATGTGCCAATTGATTTCCATGAAAAGGTTTGAGTCTGCTTATAAACATAAATCCGTATGAGAAGGGAGCTACTAGATTGAGGAGTTCGAGGATATAAATTGATTTGGGGCACTCTGTCCATCAGAAATCCATACACCACACGGACCAAATAAGAACAGGATTTTCTCTTATGAATAACTCCAAACAAAATTGAAATTCAATTTACAAAAGAAATGGAGACATTTTTCAACACAATGCTCATGTCCTCAAAATGTTGATTGTGTAAGCAGATATTTAAAGCTGATTGATTCCCAAAAGCTTAGTTTGGGAATTATTGATGCTTTGAATATGAAACTGATGCTGGTAGACGATAAGACATGTTGAAGTAGCAAATAAAAGAGGATCGATTAACATTTGGAAATATCACTTTGCATATTTTGGACCAACTAATAGAGTTGCATGTGCTTTAACACACACAGGCCATATATGGAATTGTTTTAAGATTTGGTAATGATGTGGAGGAGAGTTATGGGATATAATGGGGGAGTTCTTTCTTCTTAAATGCATGATAGGAATTTCCTTGCCAACATGTATTCAGATTTCTTAATGTTATTTAGGTTTTAATTTCCGACAGACAAAAAAAAAATGGATATGCATGTTTGCCTTCGTTCTGCAAGGCTATAATACCCTAGACCTCCTAAGGTAAATTTTAGGTTAGTTATTTATTTTACATTAGTTTTATTAATTGGGTAGGTATTTCTTTTGTTATCTTCCCTTAAATTATATTGAAGATGGGATACCTAATCATAATTATGCATCTCTTAGGTGGAAAACATAATCATGATGGTCCCCTTTGCTTTAAGCTTAGTCGTGTATTATATTATTATTTCTTTTGCTTAGTGCTTAAGCCATTTCCTATCTAGGCAACCAATGGAGGATATCAATTCAGTTTTCCTTCTCTCTTCCTAAAATTTTTGTAGCTTTAGTAGAGGGGTGTTTTAAAGGGATGAAAAAGACTTAAGGAGAGCTAGAAAGTCATGAAAGTGGCAGCCTACTTCCTAACAAAGTCTGGCCATCACTCTCCAACAACTCTAAAGTAATTATAGTGGAAGATTATTACCTTACAAAGCTGGCCAACATTCCACTAAAGCATTCAGCTATCAAATTACAGCCAATACTCCTTACATTCAGCTATCTCTTTTCTCTCTTTCCCCCTTATTTCTCTATTCCTCCAAGCAAAGACTTACAAGTCTACAAACAAATACCTTAAGGCTGCAACCAGCATATGGTTTCTCCCGGTTTTCCTCCACTTCTCCATCAGGAAAACTGATCTTAGCAATGTTTAAGTCGCTGTCCAGATTTCCATCTCTTTGTTTCTCCTACATTACAGCTAGATTTTCTAGGTAGGAGTTCTAATCATTCTTATCATAGATGTTTTTTTTTTGATAAGTTTTTATAATAGAAGTTTAGTTATAGTATTGTGAGAATCATAACAAGAGCTTATTAATACAATTATAAGTGGATTAAAAGTTGATGTTTTATCTTCCTGTACCTGCGGCCAATACTAAAGGAAGCATGTTAGTTCTGATTTCTTCTCCTAAAAGACATGAATATGATTTGTAAAGTAAGATTCCATGTCATTGCATAACATGTGCATAAGTTATGGAGTGTGTTGCATCACCTTGTAAGGACCAAACCTTAAGATTAGGTTGCTGCCACTATTTTCTGCAGCACCGCAGTCACCAAAAAAAGGTGACCATTGGCCTTTTTGGAAAGATATTTTGCTATAATTTGTAAAGTAAGATTTCATGTCATTGCATAACATGTGCATAAGTTATGGAGTGTCTTGCATTGCCTTGTAAGGACCAAACCTTAAGATTAGGTTGCTGCCACTATTTCCTGCAGCACCGCAGTCACCAAGAAAGGTGACCGCTGGGCCTTTTTGGAAAGATATATTGATATAATTGGACCCTTGAGTAAAATCTCTTTGAATTGCCTTCCTAATGATTCAAATCATATAATTTTTGGTCACTTGTAGGAATTACAACAAAGCAATCTTCGCTAACATGTTGCTGGAATTACAGCGCACACACAAAAACCCTAGTTGAGCCTTGAGATCTTAAAAACCTCTATTTTTACCCGAGTACAGATTTATCTAAGAAACTTATAGTGACCTAAGGAGTTTATCAAGACTAGTAAAATGTGGTGTTAACAACTACACTCTAGAGAGCATGAAAATATATTTACTTGGCATGATCCATGTGTGGTAATTGAGCATACATGCATAGCATGGTCATTCAAAGGTAATAATTGAATTTGAATATGTAATAAGTGTCTTAAAGAGGAGAAATCAGATCTGCCCATTAGTGTGGACAGCAATGTTTAGGAGGATAAAACAATGAAAAAGAATAAACGGTGTACAAGAGCGTTAACAAGAGTAATTATTGTGAGCGAAGAGTATTGAACAATGGAAGCTAAGGAGTGAGGTAAGTAGATACGATCATACCTTTGAAATTCTTCCAAATGTTAATGTTATTTCTTAAAGTTGTTTCTAAGTAAACAAAATGCAATGTTACCCTTTCTTTGATAGCCCCTTTTACGTATCCAAAACTATATGTTGAAAAATGGTTTATATGCAAATGATTTTATGTAAATGCTTCCACTATGTTATGAAAATGTTATAAGTATGTTATGAAAATGTTATAAGTATTTTATGCTACTTGATGAAAGTGAATGAAAGGAAAGAAAGAATAAAAGAAAAGAAATGAATATTTGAATGTATGAAATGTTTTAATATACTTAATGGATGTACGACTGAATGTGCGATGGTACCAAAGCTAAAGGGGCGAAGGCAACCATCCTGTATGGTTTGCCGGGAATAGCTCACTTGAGTGCACCATAGTTTATCGAGTGATGTCTATATCCTTGAAGCGGTTGCACTCAGGGCCATAGGATTGGAACCGAGATCCTTGCGATTGCCAACCCTTACACACAGTGCGTAAATGTGTGTTGGCCACCAAGAGAAAGAAATAAAGAAATGATTTTATGATGTGTGTTTTTTTAAAAGAATGATGTTTTACTACTACTGTAGTATGAAAGATTTTCATAAGTGCGGTTTAATAAGAAATTGATGATGTTTTGGAACTTAATGATGTTTTCAACTTCATTTATTGTATGATGTATCTACTTACTTAGTATTCAACTCACATTTTTTTTATGATTTTAAACAACCCAGATGAAGACATGGATAATTCTAGCGGCCAGGAAAACTAGAGACAGAAGCCACACCTAGGCAAGGAATGGAATAAGTGCACCGAGCACACTAGCATGTTTGGTTTTCAGTTTACTTTCTATAATCAGGCTAGAAGTTTAAAGCTCAAGTTTTATTAGATGTGTTGTTATAACATTATGACTCTCATAATTTTAAATTTTTAGGTTATGGAATTCTTATAACCTCATGAGGAATAAGTAATATCATCGTCCTTCAGGAAGGGGGTGTTGCAAAGGCAGCCCTGAATATGGCTCTTCTGCACCAGATTCGCTAATGTAGTGTTTTTTCTTTTAAATGTTTGAAATGCTTTTAATTTTTCATGGATGGTTATGCATGTTTTGTTGCATTGAGCCCTTCATAATCAACATAAATATGTGGTAAATTGCTGTACCACCTCATTGGAGCATAAATTGGGGAAATTTGGACTGGGTTTGTTAAAAAACAGTTGAATGTTCTCTTCAATGCTACATGGATTTGCATTTATCTTTGTCAATATATCTTTTCAGTTTTGATTGTTATATCTAACCCACTTTTGGATGATCTATACATTTCTTATGTTGGTAGGGCACTGTGAAAATGTGTGTAAATTATAATACAAAAAAAATATAAAGCAATTCCTTTCAATATAAAGGGCTATTATGTCAAATGTATTATCTTCTCCATTTAATATATCATTTTAAATATTTAGACATGATTAGACCAATGTGTGTTGGAGTTTAATAGTGCTGCATTGTTTTCCCAATGCTTATGTTGGATTGAAATGGGCATTGTGCCTAGACTTTGCTTTTTTTTTAAAAAAAAAGAAAATTATTTATTTCTAATAGTTATATAAATTGTACTACTATTAAAAGACAACGATTGCTGTCAAAGTAAAGGGTTTTTACTTCAATTTCATTATATTTTCCTTTTAATACAATTATTTAAATATTTTAACATGAGTAAACTATATTTTGTAATAAAATTTAGATAAATGCATGTAAGAGTGAATAACTCTGATAGTGAGACATTATTTTTCAAATGCTTAGAACCAAGTCTTAGTACCACTAGTTGAATTACCATCCAATACGTGAGAAAAAAACATAATTAACAATTTATAAAATACTGCAATTTATAAAGTCTCTTTTAGGGCCCGTCGATGTCCAAATTGTCATGTTGTCGAAATTTCATAGAAACTTGAACAACCTAATTAATAACAAAAAAGACTGGTACTTTTCCTTATATATGAATCATGATAACTTAGTCAGCATGAAGATTGAAGCATATCTTTAATAACGAAAATTAGTGACAGATAGAAAGGTTCACTCTTTAGCCGTCCTTGTCCTTGTCCCACTCCTAAAAATACCAACCACCATGAAAACCACAAAGCTAGGTTGCTTCAATTGGAGACTAATTTAGGGTTTGGAAGAATGAAATGTGAGTAAAAATCATGAGCCATACGAACACGCAATAATGTGCAGAGAATCCATGGTCAAGAAGAGTTTCTCTACCAAACCATATGTATGGTGGTGGGCCTTCCCTAGTCAAGTGAGACAACGATCAAGTTGACAAGTTGGCTACATGGATGTACTCGTGGCACCATCTGGTTCACGTTTTGTGTAGTAAAATAAGCACCACAGTCAAAAGGAGATACATTTGGAGAGTTAGGTTGGGAGATATGGGCGACAGATTTGAAACCCAATTTTCAGAAAACTCTATCTAGATGGTAGAGAAGGTAAGAGTATTTTTTTTTCCTGGTTGAATAATAAATAGTGCATGGAAATTGGAAATATGTTATCTAAAATACAAAATCTTTGAAAAAGAAAACTGAATCCCACGTCTCAGCATCCCGCAACTTTCTCGTATATCCGAAATCCACTAGCACTGTTCTCATTAGACTTGTATTATTTATATATGTTTTGTTTTGTTCTTCGTGTTAATCAAAACTAATTAAGAAAACCTAAATCAAATTTCGTTACCTGAGGTCGATGGCTGAGACTCAGAGAGAGGTTGATTCGGTGGGAAGCCGGAACTCGGAATTGAACTGAAATAATTGAAATAAACTTGTTAGAAACAAAGACTAAGAGGCAGAGAGAGAGAGATAGAGCGAGAGGAAGAGATAGAGCGAAAGAGAGAGAATGAAAGAGATTCAGAGAGATGAACCTGGATGCTGACTGATCGAAGCTCCGTTGGACGTTAAGCACTGCTGAGCGAGAGCGGCGCAGGGAGGTAGTGGCCCACGAAAAGTGAAGAAAGAAAAAGAGAGACGGCAGCTGCGTGAGAGACTGAGGCATGTTTGGGTGTTGGGTTGAGGACCCTAAAAGTGCGTTTAACACTCAAAAAGTTCGTTTGAATAAAATAGTATCATTTGGTAAAAAAAATTAAAAA
>NC_081549.1:7074819-7090388 GCF_901000735.1 Corylus avellana | reverse complement strand
ATTGAATTTGGCCCTGCAGACCATGAAATTTGGATTACTTGTACAAGAATTTAAGGTCATCAAATAACTTACGAAGTTATTAAATAAAATGATCCTACTATCTATCTTTGAATAAGTCCACTTAATCGATACATTAAATTGATGTGCCAATTGATTTCCATGAAAAGGTTTGAGTCTGCTTATAAACATAAATCCGTATGAGAAGGGAGCTACTAGATTGAGGAGTTCGAGGATATAAATTGATTTGGGGCACTCTGTCCATCAGAAATCCATACACCACACGGACCAAATAAGAACAGGATTTTCTCTTATGAATAACTCCAAACAAAATTGAAATTCAATTTACAAAAGAAATGGAGACATTTTTCAACACAATGCTCATGTCCTCAAAATGTTGATTGTGTAAGCAGATATTTAAAGCTGATTGATTCCCAAAAGCTTAGTTTGGGAATTATTGATGCTTTGAATATGAAACTGATGCTGGTAGACGATAAGACATGTTGAAGTAGCAAATAAAAGAGGATCGATTAACATTTGGAAATATCACTTTGCATATTTTGGACCAACTAATAGAGTTGCATGTGCTTTAACACACACGGGCCATATATGGAATTGTTTTAAGATTTGGTAATGATGTGGAGGATAGTTATGGGATATAATGGGGGAGTTCTTTCTTCTTAAATGCATGATAGGAATTTCCTTGCCAACATGTATTCAGATTTCTTAATGTTATTTAGGTTTTAATTTCCGACAGACAAAAAAAAAATGGATATGCATGTTTGCCTTCGTTCTGCAAGGCTATAATACCCTAGACCTCCTAAGGTAAATTTTAGGTTAGTTATTTATTTTACATTAGTTTTATTAATTGGGTAGGTATTTCTTTTGTTATCTTCCCTTAAATTATATTGAAGATGGGATACCTAATCATAATTATGCATCTCTTAGGTGGAAAACATAATCATGATGGTCCCCTTTGCTTTAAGCTTAGTCGTGTATTATATTATTATTTCTTTTGCTTAGTGCTTAAGCCATTTCCTATCTAGGCAACCAATGGAGGATATCAATTCAGTTTTCCTTCTCTCTTCCTAAAATTTTTGTAGCTTTAGTAGAGGGGTGTTTTAAAGGGATGAAAAAGACTTAAGGAGAGCTAGAAAGTCATGAAAGTGGCAGCCTACTTCCTAACAAAGTCTGGCCATCACTCTCCAACAACTCTAAAGTAATTATAGTGGAAGATTATTACCTTACAAAGCTGGCCAACATTCCACTAAAGCATTCAGCTATCAAATTACAGCCAATACTCCTTACATTCAGCTATCTCTTTTCTCTCTTTCCCCCTTATTTCTCTATTCCTCCAAGCAAAGACTTACAAGTCTACAAACAAATACCTTAAGGCTGCAACCAGCATATGGTTTCTCCCGGTTTTCCTCCACTTCTCCATCAGGAAAACTGATCTTAGCAATGTTTAAGTCGCTGTCCAGATTTCCATCTCTTTGTTTCTCCTACATTACAGCTAGATTTTCTAGGTAGGAGTTCTAATCATTCTTATCATAGATGTTTTTTTTTTGATAAGTTTTTATAATAGAAGTTTAGTTATAGTATTGTGAGAATCATAACAAGAGCTTATTAATACAATTATAAGTGGATTAAAAGTTGATGTTTTATCTTCCTGTACCTGCGGCCAATACTAAAGGAAGCATGTTAGTTCTGATTTCTTCTCCTAAAAGACATGAATATGATTTGTAAAGTAAGATTCCATGTCATTGCATAACATGTGCATAAGTTATGGAGTGTGTTGCATCACCTTGTAAGGACCAAACCTTAAGATTAGGTTGCTGCCACTATTTTCTGCAGCACCGCAGTCACCAAAAAAAGGTGACCATTGGCCTTTTTGGAAAGATATTTTGCTATAATTTGTAAAGTAAGATTTCATGTCATTGCATAACATGTGCATAAGTTATGGAGTGTCTTGCATTGCCTTGTAAGGACCAAACCTTAAGATTAGGTTGCTGCCACTATTTCCTGCAGCACCGCAGTCACCAAGAAAGGTGACCGCTGGGCCTTTTTGGAAAGATATATTGATATAATTGGACCCTTGAGTAAAATCTCTTTGAATTGCCTTCCTAATGATTCAAATCATATAATTTTTGGTCACTTGTAGGAATTACAACAAAGCAATCTTCGCTAACATGTTGCTGGAATTACAGCGCACACACAAAAACCCTAGTTGAGCCTTGAGATCTTAAAAACCTCTATTTTTACCCGAGTACAGATTTATCTAAGAAACTTATAGTGACCTAAGGAGTTTATCAAGACTAGTAAAATGTGGTGTTAACAACTACACTCTAGAGAGCATGAAAATATATTTACTTGGCATGATCCATGTGTGGTAATTGAGCATACATGCATAGCATGGTCATTCAAAGGTAATAATTGAATTTGAATATGTAATAAGTGTCTTAAAGAGGAGAAATCAGATCTGCCCATTAGTGTGGACAGCAATGTTTAGGAGGATAAAACAATGAAAAAGAATAAACGGTGTACAAGAGCGTTAACAAGAGTAATTATTGTGAGCGAAGAGTATTGAACAATGGAAGCTAAGGAGTGAGGTAAGTAGATACGATCATACCTTTGAAATTCTTCCAAATGTTAATGTTATTTCTTAAAGTTGTTTCTAAGTAAACAAAATGCAATGTTACCCTTTCTTTGATAGCCCCTTTTACGTATCCAAAACTATATGTTGAAAAATGGTTTATATGCAAATGATTTTATGTAAATGCTTCCACTATGTTATGAAAATGTTATAAGTATGTTATGAAAATGTTATAAGTATTTTATGCTACTTGATGAAAGTGAATGAAAGGAAAGAAAGAATAAAAGAAAAGAAATGAATATTTGAATGTATGAAATGTTTTAATATACTTAATGGATGTACGACTGAATGTGCGATGGTACCAAAGCTAAAGGGGCGAAGGCAACCATCCTGTATGGTTTGCCGGGAACTCACTTGAGTGCACCATAGTTTATCGAGTGATGTCTATATCCTTGAAGCGGTTGCACTCAGGGCCATAGGATTGGAACCGAGATCCTTGCGATTGCCAACCCTTACACACAGTGCGTAAATGTGTGTTGGCCACCAAGAGAAAGAAATAAAGAAATGATTTTATGATGTGTGTTTTTTTAAAAGAATGATGTTTTACTACTACTGTAGTATGAAAGATTTTCATAAGTACGGTTTAATAAGAAATTGATGATGTTTTGGAACTTAATGATGTTTTCAACTTCATTTATTGTATGATGTATCTACTTACTTAGTATTCAACTCACATTTTTTTTATGATTTTAAACAACCCAAATGAAGACATGGATAATTCTAGCGGCCAGGAAAACTAGAGACAGAAGCCACACCTAGGCAAGGAATGGAATAAGTGCACCGAGCACACTAGCATGTTTGGTTTTCAGTTTACTTTCTATAATCAGGCTAGAAGTTTAAAGCTCAAGTTTTATTAGATGTGTTGTTATAACATTATGACTCTCATAATTTTAAATTTTTAGGTTATGGAATTCTTATAACCTCATGAGGAATAAGTAATATCATCGTCCTTCAGGAAGGGGGTGTTGCAAAGGCAGCCCTGAATATGGCTCTTCTGCACCAGATTCGCTAATGTAGTGTTTTTTCTTTTAAATGTTTGAAATGCTTTTAATTTTTCATGGATGGTTATGCATGTTTTGTTGCATTGAGCCCTTCATAATCAACATAAATATGTGGTAAATTGCTGTACCACCTCATTGGAGCATAAATTGGGGAAATTTGGACTGGGTTTGTTAAAAAACAGTTGAATGTTCTCTTCAATGCTACATGGATTTGCATTTATCTTTGTCAATATATCTTTTCAGTTTTGATTGTTATATCTAACCCACTTTTGGTTGATCTATACATTTCTTATGTTGGTAGGGCACTGTGAAAATGTGTGTAAATTATAATACAAAAAAAATATAAAGCAATTCCTTTCAATATAAAGGGCTATTATGTCAAATGTATTATCTTCTCCATTTAATATATCATTTTAAATATTTAGACATGATTAGACCAATGTGTGTTGGAGTTTAATAGTGCTGCATTGTTTTCCCAATGCTTATGTTGGATTGAAATGGGCATTGTGCCTAGACTTTGCTTTTTTTTTAAAAAAAAAGAAAATTATTTATTTCTAATAGTTATATAAATTGTACTACTATTAAAAGACAACGATTGCTGTCAAAGTAAAGGGTTTTTACTTCAATTTCATTATATTTTCCTTTTAATACAATTATTTAAATATTTAAACATGAGTAAACTATATTTTGTAATAAAATTTAGATAAATGCATGTAAGAGTGTATAACTCTGATAGTGAGACATTATTTTTCAAATGCTTAGAACCAAGTCTTAGTACCACTAGTTGAATTACCATCCAATACGTGAGAAAAAAACATAATTAACAATTTATAAAATACTGCAATTTATAAAGTCTCTTTTAGGGCCCGTCGATGTCCAAATTGTCATGTTGTCGAAATTTCATAGAAACTTGAACAACCTAATTAATAACAAAAAAGACTGGTACTTTTCCTTATATATGAATCATGATAACTTAGTCAGCATGAAGATTGAAGCATATCTTTAATAACGAAAATTAGTGACAGATAGAAAGGTTCACTCTTTAGCCGTCCTTGTCCTTGTCCCACTCCTAAAAATACCAACCACCATGAAAACCACAAAGCTAGGTTGCTTCAATTGGAGACTAATTTAGGGTTTGGAAGAATGAAATGTGAGTAAAAATCATGAGCCATACGAACACGCAATAATGTGCAGAGAATCCATGGTCAAGAAGAGTTTCTCTACCAAACCATATGTATGGTGGTGGGCCTTCCCTAGTCAAGTGAGACAACGATCAAGTTGACAAGTTGGCTACATGGATGTACTCGTGGCACCATCTGGTTCACGTTTTGTGTAGTAAAATAAGCACCACAGTCAAAAGGAGATACATTTGGAGAGTTAGGTTGGGAGATATGGGCGACAGATTTGAAACCCAATTTTCAGAAAACTCTATCTAGATGGTAGAGAAGGTAAGAGTATTTTTTTTTCCTGGTTGAATAATAAATAGTGCATGGAAATTGGAAATATGTTATCTAAAATACAAAATCTTTGAAAAAGAAAACTGAATCCCACGTCTCAGCATCCCGCAACTTTCTCGTATATCCGAAATCCACTAGCACTGTTCTCATTAGACTTGTATTATCTATATATGTTTTGTTTTGTTCTTCGTGTTAATCAAAACTAATTAAGAAAACCTAAATCAAATTTCGTTACCTGAGGTCGATGGCTGAGACTGAGAGAGAGGTTGATTCGGTGGGAAGCCGGAACTCGGAATTGAACTGAAATAATTGAAATAAACTTGTTAGAAACAAAGACTAAGAGGCAGAGAGAGAGATAGAGCGAGAGAGAGAGAATGAAAGAGATTCAGAGAGATGAACCTGGATGCTGACTGATCGAAGCTCCGTTGGGCGTTAAGCACTGCTGAGCGGGAGCGGCGCAGGGGAGGTAGTGGCGCAGGAATAGTGAAGAAAGAAAAAGAGTGATGGCGGCTGCGTGAGAGACTGAGGCATGTTTGGGTGTTGGTTTGAGGGCGTTAAAAGTACGTTTAACACTCAAAAAAATCCGTTTGAATTAAAAGGTATCGTTTGGTAAAAAAAAATTGAAAACACTCTTTTGACAAAAGCTTAAAAATAAAGCTTTTCGCCAAAAATGTTTTTTTTTTACTTATAAACTTTATTTTTCAAACGCAATTCCAAACATGTTTAAAAAGTGAGTCGCGACTGCATCTAGGTTTACTAGGTTTAGGGTAAATTTATATATCCACTAGCTCAACCATGTACGACACTTTGAAGCTTTTGTCAAAAAGTTGTTTTTTTTTTTTACTGGAAAGCCCTATTTTTAAATGCAATTCCAAACAGGCTCTAAGCTATAAGAAGGTAAGTCCATTTCTCCTATTTACTTAAAAACATTTTAAATGGCTACAGAATTACTAACAAATTACTTGAAAAAAAAAAATTAAAAATATTGGGCCCAACCGGGTCGAACCGGTGACCCTTTTTTTTTTTTTTTTTTTTCTAAGCAAAAAGGGTAAGCTGGAGAGACCAATTATAGCTATTCTAGCTGGGTGTGACCATAATAGTACTTATCCGCTGGGAGCTGCACAGGAGATGCCTAGACGGTGAGAACTACATGCGCTCCCTTAAGTCCAACTGAGTCATAGCCTGACTCAGTCCCACCAGGGCATTAATGAGAACCAAGGTAACTAATTAATTAGGCATATGTGAGGATTCTCCATTGCAGAGATTTAACCGACGCTCTAGTACATGCCTAACCACTTTAGAAATTTCCTTGAGCCATTGAATCACCGCTCTTGATGGTGAACCGATGACCATTTGATTTGTAGTCAAATGATTATGGACCGAGTTTGCACTGTACCAAGGGCGGACTTACATACTTGTCCCCCAAATTTTTTTAAAACTCCTTCCAAAAAAAAAAAAAAAAAAAACTATTAAATTCACGGTTACCCCTCATATTTCACTTTTGGTCCCCTTAAATTACTATTTCACCCTCATAAAGTTAAAGAATGTGGCTTTTACACTGTACAAAGAAGTAAAAAATATATTAAAAAGTCATATATGAAAAGAAACTGCAATTCTTTTTTACAAGACGTGCAATTTTTCATATGGAACAATGTTGCAATTTTTGTGCAGTGTGAAAAGAAATGTAGTAACTTAATGCTTCTTGTTTATTTTATTTTTCTACCGGTAATAGTAAAATGGCTAGTTAACTATTTCCTCTTTCTCTTATGAACCAAATTTATTTTAGAGCAAATTAGAATAAGGATTGGGGGCATAAGTCCTCCAAAAATTTAAACATCCATTTAAAATTATATTTTTTATGAGGTAGATCCTTAAAAATTAGCTTTCTTCTCCTTAAATTTTTTTTTTTCGTCACCCCTCACTCAAACTTCTGGTTCCGTTCATTGTATCCTACAAATCGGGTTAAAATATCATACTTGATTACGATTTAAGACTCATAATTGGGGGGGGGTCAAAATATGATCTCAAATGCGCTTTGAAGTAGATAGCTCATTGAAGTTTAATCCAAAATTCAACCTAAAATCAAGCAGCAAAGGATAAAAGATAAAGCAAAAGGAAAAAGAAAAACACAAAAATATGGAAGCTTTGCTTCTGGCCAGAAGCAACTTATTGCAATCTTTAACGGTCCAATTTAATAGGTGACATCCTCAATCAACTCTCACACGTGGCGAGAGCCCAGTACCCTTTGATTGACACGTATGATATTCCACTCAATCTCAAAATAGTTTTTTTTAAAAAAAAAAATTTTTAAAAAAAAAGCCTTATCCAAATTCCCATTTTAAATCCAATCCCTTGTCTCTCTCATTGTTCTTGGATCTCTGTTCTGCGGCTGCTCCCTCTCTCTCCCACACGCCAAAGCCTGCATTCCAATGGCTCTCCGGATCGTGTACGGGGTGGTGTTCCTGTCCTTCTCCTGCGCCTGCATCAAGTTCATCCACCTCATGCTCCACCCAGTCTTCTATTTCACCTCCTGACACACATGTTCCGGTTGAAACTTGAAATGGGTTAGTCATGTTTTTCTGTTTTACTTCTTCTACAAACAATATACATGTAATGGGTTTGTCTCTGTTTCACTGGTTTTCCTTTTACCGGCGTGGTCTTGGTGTGTCGTGTTTTTCCCTTTTCTGGGTGCCATGGGAGTCGATCGATTTACTCTGTTGTCTCAAGAATTTGTATTTCATATGATTATTATGATAGTGCAATTTACTTTGTTGCCGGCTCTGTTGGGTCAGGAATTTGTGTAGCTTTTGTTACTTTCTTCTTTCGAATTTGGAGTTGATTATTATTAAATAATACCAAATTTAATTACAAATGCAAGGGTGACACAAGATTTAACAAACATTTGGCCATGTTTATTAGGAAAAATTGAGTATAATAGGATGGGGAAATGAGTAGTCAGAAATATGAAAGCTTTGTGAGATTAAGTAATCACAGCCAGTTGTTTTTCACCCATCAATTGGATATGAAGGAAAAGCGAAATCTGGGAAACCTTCTGAAGAAAAGAAAAGAAAAGAAGAGAAAGAAGGAAAGAAAAGGAAAAAGAAAAAGAGAGCTAAAGCAATCAAAATCCGGCTCTTCCCAACCGCCAATTCCTCTTTTCTTTGCAAAAAAGAGGTTAAAGCAGTTAAACGAAAACAGATATGGTGCTTTTTTTGGAAAATATTCCTTTTGCAGTTATCATATACTTATCCATTGCTTTCCCAGGGCAATTTAGAGATAACCAATTTAAAATTAATCTCAATCCAATTATTATGTATCAACTCTAATTGTAATGAATAGTAAGAATAGTCCTCAAGAGGTAGCTTAATCGGTTGAGACTACGCTTAATGAAGCGGAGGTCACTAATTCGAATCCCCCTTCCCTCTCTTGTGCAGACATGTCAAAAAAATAAAATAAAAAAATAGTAAGAATAACGTATTATCCCCAAGCTTTGCTTATTTATTAAGGGTATTAATGGTGCATTTGGCATTACGATTTAAAAAAATTTGAGATTTCTATAAGAAGGCTATGGGTGCTTATATTTAAACCAAAATCACGATTTCGCATAACAACTATTTGATAAAAAATTACTTTTTAATATGTTTTATCAAACGCTTTTATGATTTTAAAAATACAATTTTTTAAATTGCACTTATTAAAATCGCAATCCATGCTGACCTTAAGTAAATAACTGAAGCTTATTTATTAAGTAAATAACCCGAATAATTACATAGAAATAGTTACGTCTAAGTCATGTAACATAATAAAGTATCATAACATAACTTAATGGATAACTAATAACATCATTTATGCAATTAACTCAATATTTTATTAAAAAGTTATGATAAGTGATGCAGGAGAAGATTCACGAAACTGTTATTTTAATTATGCATGCGTGTTTTAATTTTCCTTTTTAATAAGGACTAGGTTTTCCCTTTTTCATTAGGATTATATTTTCCTTTTTTAAGAAGGATTGAGTTTTTCCTTTTTCTTGTTAATTTAGGAGGTGCCTACCATATATAAAGGCATTTAGTCTTTGTTATTTTTTAGAATTCAGTTTATACTATCAATTAAATTTAAGTATTTCAGAGTTATCTCTTTGTTTGCTTATTTAGAACATTTAGGAATTTTCTCTTCCCTATTTGTTATTTTTTCTCTTCCTGAGTTCCCTTTTCTATCTTCAATTTTTAGTTTCTGCTGCTATTATACGCTGTCAGAACAATCCTAGTTCTGCCCAGCGTCAATAAGCCACACAAAGTATAGCTACACTGGTCACTTTCAACCATTGAATCTAAGGCAATTAACATAAAAAGTTAATGTGGATCATTAATCCACAATAAATCATCATTATTCTCGTTCAAACGCCGGTAAATTCCATTTGAAGGGAACCTCCTAGTGTGAAAAATTTCTAAGCGTTTGACACTTTCTTTGCTTTAACAATCTTAGCCTAATCTACCATGTCCATTATTGCCTCATTTTACTAACTTCTTCTAATTCTCATGTTCATATCTAGTAAATTCCAAATTTTCATCTTTAATTATTATAAGTTGAAGCTGAGTGAGGCTGATTTGTAATTCTAATGCAAGATCCTCCACATGTTTTTCTCTTCAATAATATTAAATTCTTGCCTCTTAATGCAAGAAGTTTTTTTGTTGTAAGACTTGGATTGGGATTTGAAACTTAGCCTCTCTTGATTTTGTTTAGCAACACAAAGTATACTATATTTAAGAATTATTTGATCATTTGGTTATAAATTATTAGCAATATAATATTTGTCTAGATCATAATGATCATCCAATTGGAAAATTTCAGGATGATTTGATTCGTAAATTGTGTAAAAATTTATGCGAAATATAAAGTAAGAGAATGATAGCATAAGCAAAAACAAAAAAAAAAAATTTGGAGTGGTTAGCTTTAGAAGCCTACGTCCACTACAGATAAGTATCGTTAAAGCTACCTACATTTTGATTGTATTGAATTATATATAATGAGAGTACATTCTATCAGGATGTGTAAAACCCCATTTTACAGTCTTTAATAAAAATTTGATACATCAAGTAATAAAACAAATATAATATAAATGAAAACATTGTATCTTTAATTCAAATAAATTCCAAAGACTTTTCCAATTGTTCTAACCCACCACCAAACCTCCCACACACCTCTGAGCCCTCAACATCAAAGTCTCCAAAACCTACCAAGACAATGGCTCCCGATGGTTTTATCAATAGATATCTTTTCTATGAAGTATTTTGTCAAGATAAGAAAAATTATTTGGTGTGAAATGGTTATATTATTTTTTTATGTTTCAAGCTGAGATGTCCGCCTCATAATGATAAGTGTAA
Organism: Corylus avellana; assembly: GCF_901000735.1. Taxonomy (NCBI): domain Eukaryota; kingdom Viridiplantae; phylum Streptophyta; class Magnoliopsida; order Fagales; family Betulaceae; genus Corylus; species Corylus avellana. The sequence goes on along the minus strand of NC_081549.1, from coordinate 7,079,896 downwards.
AACACCCCGTTTACATCATAACATGATTGGAGTTATTCTCAATATAAAAATAAGATAAGCTGCTAATAATAAAAATAATAAATAGAATAGATAGAGATCATGAGAATGACTTCGATAAAATCAATAGCTTTTTATTCATAAAGTAATGCATGCGTCACATTATTAAACAATTACATTATTTCGTATGCTCAAATTGCTCGATCTAGTCTTAAAATATAGCAGCAGGCCTTTATTAATCATGAAAAAATGAATAAAAACTACAATGGACAGATATCATGGGAACTATGAAGTCACTTTTTATATTTTATTTTATTTTATTTTTGTCATAATATCATTTTGGTCCTTGAACGATGTGTAAGATTTAACTTTTAATTATCTATTAATTATTAATTGCTTAATTCTTAACATTAAATATAATTACTGATATCATATGACAAACATTTTTATAGACGTTGATATGGGAAAATCTCAATTATTGAATTCTTTACCAATTGATAAGATTTTAAAAAATAACAATACTCTAAAAATGCGGGACCAACGGAGAAAGACTCAGGTTAATATCGTCAAAAAGACAGCATAAAACACGTGTCACTACCTTACAAGTGTCTGCCTCAAGAAGGTGCCTTTTTTTGAAAATAATAATAATAACTAGAGACAGACAGTCTAGTCTCAAATTCCGGTTTGACAAATTGATTTTTAATTTTTCAGCAGAAATGCAATTCCCATTGATTTGATATGACCAAATTGCTATCATTGACTTCAACTTGGAGAATGAGTCAGATGTGAAAATGGGGGTAACGGGGATTGACTCTCTTTGTTATAATTGGCTGCAGGCTGATGTTAATCCCCAATCTTTATCTTATAATTTAAATTAAGAAACAAGATTAAAGAAACATTTTCAAAGTAAATTGGTATTATATAATATGAATGTATTATTCAATGATGATCGTCAGATGTGTTAACTGGAAAATAATTTATAACTGTTAGGGAGAAAATTGGTAATTAGGATTAGTGGAATATGCCACGTCACCATGAAGGTCTCACGGCCGCAGATTCAGATTAGGGTCGCTCTATGCTTAGTCAGAGGGATAGCGGCTAAAACCTATGATTCGCACAAGACAGATCGTGTGATCGTCAGAGTCTGCTACGTCATACCTCTCTACACGCCTCCCGGCCAAACTCTAGAGGCCCCCTAGCCCAGCACAACTCACACTGGCGAACCAACTCACGAAAGCGCCAATCCATATGAGAAGGCATTAGGGCGAACGACGCTCCTCCCATTAAATCTCTGACTCTAATTGTGGAAATGATCACGTCGTACAACACATCCCATCCAGACGGAAGGTATGGGCGCTAAGCCCATGCACACAGGGGGTGGCCTGCACTCTACAAGGGTGGTGCAAAACTTGCCCCCGACGACCCACGTGTCGCAGCATGAGTAAAGCACATTAGGCACTGATCTCAAGAATGCAAAACAACGAGTAATGGAGGACTGCTAAGTGTCGTCTGATTGTATGACATTGTAGGCATTGGGCCATATAAAAGAAAATCCATCTTAATAAAAAGATCATTCATATTCAGAATCCCATCATCTTCTCCCTTAGCGCCCTGAAACTATGTTAACAATAACCTTGTGCCAACCTCCTGAATTTGATTTTATTATATGAAACTAGGGGTCTGCAGGCCATATATATATATATATATATATATATATATATTCAAAGACCGATAAACACTGCGGCATCAACTAATAATTCAAATCTTGTAATACTTACAATTAATTCCTTTAACAATTAATCAGTTAATAATTCACAAATTTTGTAAATAAAAAGAGCTGGTGGCCTCAATCACAGATTCTAAAATTGCAGCACTATCTATAAAGATAACTCAGCCCAAGTTCTATTTAATTTAGGATCTATTTGGAATTGCGATTTTAAAAATTGCATTTTTTAAATCGCTATTTTTTAAAATCGCAAAGACATTTAGAGTAAAACATGTTCAAAAATACTTTTTTATTAAATATTTGTTATGAGAAATCGTAATTTTGATTTAAATTCGCGCCTTTTTAAATAAGCACCCCCTAGCATACTTATAGAAATTGTATTTTTTTTTCCTATTTTAAATTAAGTGCTTTTTAAATCACAATGTCAAACGCCTTACGTTTTGTAATATCTTTTTTAAAAATACAGATTATTCTTGTGAAATCACAATCTCAAACGCACCCTTAAATTGAATAATATGAAAAGCCAAATTGTAGAAAGCAATTCACTTCTACTAAAAATGCCTAAAAATAGTTGTGTTTAATTAATATATTCAAATAAATATATTGTAATCAACAGTCCTACTATTCATTTATTAATTTTTATTCTTTTTCTCCTTCATATGGTTAGACCGAACTGGTCAACCCTCAAGATCTGTCTAAGTCATATTAAACATTAATTGAACCAATTTTTTAATGGTAGCATGCTTCCCACGCCAAATAAAGGACCAATTAACATAGTTCTAGTATTCATGTTTCTTTTCATACGATAGTTGAATAGAGATGTCCAAATCTGATTGTCAATCTCTACAAAGTATTTGCAATTTTAATAATAAATGCCTTAATTTGCATCTTGAATTGTTTTATAAAACATTTTAGTTATATACCGTTAAAAATATTATTTAAATAATTAAACTTATCACTTTATATTCGTTTAAATTTTTGAGATAAATGATAATTGAATATGATATCAGTTAATGTTTGGAATTCGAATTTTGACTTTGCAGTTTCATGTGTTGAACATCACTTTCGAAGCGGAGCTTGAGCATACAACTGAAAATTTTCTCAAAAAATAATGTGTCACAATCCCGTGTAATTTATTATTTTAGAAAATGTGTTATCTTATTTCTTTAAGAAAGCTAGATAGAGATTTTCAATAATTTTATTATTGAAATTGCTGTCAATTTAAGTAGTAAATGTGAGTGAGCTTTTATGAGACTGACTACCCACCTACTCCATTTAATATCCCAATAAGCAACTAGGCTCCCCTCTAACCCTTCCCAATGGAATCTCTCCCTTTGACCATAAAAGTTCCACCAGCCCCATGTTTAGAGAGAGAGAGAGAGAGAACCTACAATTTATTATTATTTTTATTTTTTCTGAACAATATAAATTAAGGGCCTCAATTTATTTGAGAGTACATAAACATTAATGCTGAATTCCTTGTAGGGTGGGTGTTTGATGGCAGGAGCAACCATATGTTCCCTTGATAAAGATAGTGAGAATAATTAATTAACCGCTACAAATTAACGATAATAATAGTTTTTTTTTTTTAAAAAAAAAAAAAAAAGGTTGAGCCGTCTTTTTTATTTATCTGATCATTTTTCAAAAACCCATCAAAATTTTGAAGAAACTGGAAATTTGAAGGTTGTTTTCGTAGAGATAATATTTAAGCTTTCTCAACATATTTAGTCAATGCCATGTGGGGTTGATGGTATTCAACAGAACCTTCCTTCCTTCCTTGTATTTTCAACACAATATATTTACACCATTTCCATCTTCCTCTGCTTGTTTTTCTTCTTCTTTCCATGGATATCTGATCCAACGAAGCCAGAAATGGGGGGCTCTGTGGGAGTCGGATTCATTGCAGTTTTTGCCGTCTCGGGAAGCGTAGTTCTACTTGTTCATCAAGCCCATAAGCGTCTCCTCTCCGATTTCATGAAGAAAGTTGAATCTGAATTGGGTACCACCACCTTCTACGCCCACGCCAAGAACAAATTGAACGGTATGTTTTTTTTTTTTTTTTTTACTTCGTTTTAATTATAACTTTGTAGAATTTGATGTACTTATTTGTTTTTTTTTATTATAGGTTCTGGGAAATGTCAACCCAAAAAGAAGGTCCGATTTGCAGATGATGTCAAAGAGCCATCGTCAAACAACAAAGAATATCGCCAGAAACACGTGCTGAAGCACGCCATGCCATCCAACAGGCAAGCTCTATATACCTAAAGAGCAAACTGTATTTAAAAAAAAAACCTTTTTAGTTTTTACATTTTTTTTTTTTTGTTTCTGTTGGGGGGGTGTTTTTTTTGGTTTTTGTTTTTTTTGTTTTTCTTGTTGTAATAATTAGGTGTTGTTTAGATGTACAAAGGTGGTTGTGTTTTGTTTATATTTTGGGAATTATTATGTGAAAACACAGGGTAGGAGTTGTAGGGGTTTGACGATTAAGGGGCATTGTCTCTTTTTTTTTTTTTTTTAATTGAAAAGGTTGGAGTGGGGAGGCCAATTGTAACTATTTTACTTGGGTATGACAATAGTAGCACAAATGCGTGGAACCTCTCTCAGGAGGGGCCTAGACGGTGGGAACCGCATGCATTGCTTCAAGGCCAATTGAGTTATAGCTTAACACCCGCCCCACCAAGACATCAATGAGATTCAAAGTGGCTAATACTAATAGGCTAAGAGATTTTCATTGCGAAAGTTAAACCCAAGTCCTAGTGTATGCCCAACCTCATGAAATTTTTCTTAAAACCATTGAACTACCACTCTTGAGGGTGGGAAATTAGATGTTGATTAGCCACTTTAGTTGACCAAAATTTTGAGAATGATTCCCTGGAAAATGGAGTGGCATAGATGTAGGATTCTTCACGACTCTCTGTAGAACCCATTTGTTCTATTATATCTTGGGTTTGTGTAATTTTCCACTCGAATTGGTGGAGCCTATAAAAACCCTCTCTTCCAATTGTATGTCCAATAAAATTGCAAACAATCTGGACATATTATTGTTGGGGAACATATGTGACATGGTTCAATTAATTTGTTATATATAAAATTTTTAGGAAAACACTTACTCCTAAATTATTATCCATTTGCAATGTCATTTTTAAAGTTCAAAACATCTCAATTTAATATATGAAAAATTACTGTTTACCTTCCCAAAGTTGACAGCTTTTTTTCAATTAGAACATCAAAATTTCAATTTTTGCAATCCACCCTCACAAAGTTCCAATTTTTTTCAATTAGACCAATATTATCCTAAAATTCCCATATTGCCCCTGATTTTTATTTTTATTTTTATTTTATTTTTTATGAAAAAAA
>NC_081549.1:7042558-7074719 GCF_901000735.1 Corylus avellana | reverse complement strand
ACTTCCTAGTCCAGCGATTGAAGACCCACAGGCAGTTTTACAGGTGAATCTGTTGTTATGTTGGTTTTTTGGTTTTCTAGTTGCTCTTTGATTAAGTATTGTTGGGCCTGCGGGCAACATTCGGTAATGTATTATGTATGTTTAACTTTGAACCTCACTTAGTCGCATAAGGCTTCTTTTTCCAATTTAATTTCTCTTGTTTTTAAGTTCAAAACATAAAGCTATCTGGAAAGTTATTCTTGCATTCTTAATATGAAGCATTTGGACAGAGGAATCAGCGCCTTTTTGAGGACTGCAAGTCCAATGTGTTTTTCTTAAAATCCTCTTTTTTGAGATATTTCTTAGATTGGGCTGTAGTCTATGTTCCTATTTATCCTCTTCAAATATTATAGATCTTGTTAACTTTTTAGATTTCTAACTCCTTTTGGGTGGTTGTCTCTCTTGTATACTTTTGTGTATGAGGGCATGGCCTTTTTCATTTAATAAATTATTATTCATCAAAAACCTCAAAACATGTAGAAAGTTGAGGAGCCAACCTGTTTGAAAGCTGCATGGGAGCTGATGGAAGTATTTTATGCAGACAAGCTATCTCAAGCATGGCTACCTGAACGTCTTGTTGATTGGTTAACTGTAATGATCTTTCTTCTGTGCTCTTGAGCTGCTTCTTAATTACTTTTTGTAATTTGTTACCCTGTCCATCTAATTGTTGTATCTTGTGGCAGGATTATGATAGCCTTCTCTCCTCTACACAAGCAACAATCCATTTGAAAGTTGTGGATTTTCAGAAAGAGCTTGTCACTTTACAGGTTTGGCTGTATGCTGTTCTTTCTCTTCATCTTTTATTAGAAACGTGATACTTCACGATGGTTCAGACAATTTAACTGATTTTCATAATGTTCTGTGGCTTCTCACTGAAGTTTATAGTAGGATTGCTATCAAAACTCAACTTAAAATCCTCAACAATTTTTGTATATGGGATTCTGGGGTAACTTCATCATGGTTCTATGTTGTTATGGCATCCTAACTTGTGCTTAGTTGATTTCTTCCCTCTCACGTAAATAGGTTGGCTGTTGTTGTGAACTAATCTAGCTGATTGTATGGTGTGGATGAAATGTCTGTTACACAAAATTAATGTTACCAGTTCTCAGAGTGGCTTTTCTTGCATCACAAATTGAGCACAAAATTTTGTTGGGTTAAGGTTCTTATTTATGAAATCGCTTTGGCTTACTGTTTTTGTTGTTTACTTAGTGTCTGATGTTTTAACTTGTCTTTGACCGGTGATATGTATCAAGGTTATCTAAGATGGTCATATCTTTTATGAAATTGTTCTATGCAGGTTATTGAGGATAATACTAAATATTGGGAAGTAATATCATCAGCATTAGCTGTTGGCTGGCTAGATGTTGTGGTTAGTAGTTTATTCTTTAAAAAAAAAAAATTATTTATTTCCTCTTCTTTAGTTCGATGGTCTTGCCATTGTTCCAATTAATTTTGTTTGTCTTACATTTTACAGTGATAATGGACTAGATATATGCTGTTTGTTCTCTTGCAGGTGAAAATGTTGCGCTTGCATGGATCTTATCTCCTAGATCAGATTGGCAATCGTGAGGTTTGATAAATTTTTTTGTGACTTATTGAATACAATAGTATGTTTGAATATGTGTGACTGCCCAACTCACTATGCATGGTTTTTTCACCCTAAAATACTTTTCATCTTTATTAAAGAAAATAAATTTCCTCCTTAAAAGAAAAGTTGCTTTTTAATTGTAAGTATTGGACTTGATTAAGAAGCAAGAAGGAGCTGCGCTCCTTAATAAAGAAAACAACCAGTGATTAGTTTTCATGATTTTCTTGTTCTTTTTGTCCCTACTACCTATGTTGCTTTTCTTATATACTTCCTATGTACGTGGAGGCACCTTACACTTTCAATAATATATCGATTATTTACAACAACAAAAAGAAAAAAAAGAAGAAAAAAAAAAAAAAAAAAAAAAGAGAAAACAACCAAATCTGAATAAGAGGTACGTAAATTTACTCATAAAGAGAGATAGCCTTTTGAGTTATGTATATGTATATGTCGGTATATGCATGTGGGAAAATCCTTCATACAAGAGAAGGGCAATGCATATGCAAATTGAATATTTTATTTTGGTAGTTATTTGCTACAAAAGAATGTAAACAACAGTTTCATAGTTAGAGCATCTCCAAGAGAATAGGCAAATGGCTCATAATAGTCAAATTCTAATTTTTTATCTCCAAAAAATAGCTCCTTTTCTTCTAGAATGAATAGCAGCCTATTCATTGTTCATACTAGATAAATTTTTTTATTATTTTTACTTTCACTTGCTCGTCTCCCTTTGTTCTTTCATTCTCTCTCTCTGGTCGCTCGTCTCCCTCTCTCTCCCTTTCTTTCTCTTTCATTCTTCGCCTTTTGGCCGCTTTGTTCACTTGGCACTCGCTGAAGAGCCCGGAGGTGTTTGAGCAAGAAGACAACATGGTCTCGTTGAGAAAGCTCACGAGGACCTAAGGACCTTAGGGTATCTGTACCCCTCAGCTGCTTTTTGCCGTCTGATCCTTAATCTCAACCAAATATGCTACCGTACATACCAGTGCCATCACGTTGTTGGTGTTCTCCTCTTTGGATAAGCCCAACAAGGTCCAGATCGTAAGGTCAGGATTCATCCCCTCCTAATCGACGTGTTAAGGGGCGGCCATTGGAGTGCTACGAGATCTACCAAGGGTTGGATACTTTGTGATTTTATATGGGTTTTTTGTTTGTTTGGTGTGGAGATGCTCTAGTTTGGATGCTCTGATTTGTTAGGTTGTATTTGTGGAGATGCTTTGTGATTTGGATGCTCTGTGATTTCATAGGGGTATATTTTTTCATATGGGTTGGATGCTCTGTGATTTCATATGGTTTTTTATTTGTTCATCTGGTATGGAAATGCTCTGAGGTGGATGCTCTAATTTGTTGGGTTGTATTTGTGGAGATTCTTTGGGTGTCTAATTTGTGTTTGTGGTGATGCTTTGGGTTCTTCATAGGTGTGTCTAAGTAGAAGATGAGAGCAACCCAGATTTGGTGATGTTCCAATTTCTCTACTGGTTTGGAGAGAGAGAGAGAGAGAGAGAGATGAGAGAGAAAGAAATTGGTTGGATTAAAAGACAATAAAAAAACATTGAAAAATAGTGTTTTAAAGAAAATAGAGGATAATATAGATACTCTGGTGGAGTTTGTATTGAAAAATGAGTAGGTAAAATAGAAAATATGGCTTTTTTAGTAGCTAAAATAATTGTCACTGCTAGAGATGCTATTAGATGGCTTATTAAAACTTTGGAACAATAGTTCATGATTTTCATGCTGGAAGTTTGAAAAAAGCCTTAATGCCACATTTATTGCTCTCATTTCGAAGAAATCCGTGGCTATTGATCTTAAAGACTTTCGGCCTATGAGTCTTGTGAGCTGAGTCTAAAGATTATTGCCAAAGTTCTTGCCAATAGGTTGAGAAGGGTTGTGGACAAGATTATTTCGAAATCTCTCTTATGTGTGATCTAGGCACTTTGGTGTGATTGATCTATTATTTGTAGGTGACACTTTGGTTTTTTGTGGGGCTAAGCCTGATCATCTACACTTTCTGTGTGCTTTATTTTTATGCTTTGAGGCTGTCTTTGGTTTGAATATGTCTAGCTAAGTTGGATTTCGTTGCAGTGGGTAATGTGGAGAATGTGGATGGGTTGGTGGGCATTTTGGGCTGCGATGTTTCTTCTTTGCCTTTGAAGTATATTGGTCTTCCGTTGGGGGCATCTTAGAAGGCCAAGTATATTTGGCATGGAGCTATCGAAAAGATAGAGCGCCGGTTGGCTAATTGGAAAATGATGTACTTGTCTAAAGGGGGTAAGGTTACCCTTATTAGCACACTTTCCAATTTGCCAACGTATTTCTTATCCCTCTTTCCTCTCCATGTGGGTGTTGCTAATTGCATAGAGAAGCTTCATCGAGATTTCTTATGTGGAAGGATAGGAGAAGAGTTCAAATTCCACTGGGTAAACTGATCCAAGGGTTGTTCTCCGACCGTTGAGGGATGGTTTGGTGTTCGAAACTTGCTATTCTTTAATCATGTCCTCTTGAAAAACTGCTTTGGTGTTATGTGCATGAGAGAGAAGCGTGGTGGAGAGTTGTGATTGACTCTAAAATTGGCTGTTTGTGGGGTGGGTGGTCTTTCAATGAACCACTTGGGTCATATGGGGTGGGGTTATGGAAGAATATTAAGAGAGATTATGGGTCGTTTGCAAGTCACATCAGATTTGAGGTGAGAGATGGCGCCAATGTTAGTTTCTAGCATGGCCCGTGGTGTGGGGACAAGGCCATTAAAGAAGCTTTTTCAAATTTATTTGGTATTGCTTGTGATAAGGATGTGCTGCCATAGCGACTCGCTTGGAGCTTTTTTGGTGGTTCCAATCAATGGAGCGCAAGAAGGGCTCATGATTGGGACGTGGATGTCTTTACCTTATTTTTCAATCTTTTGTACTCAGAGTAAGACGGGAAGGTACAGACAAGCGATGGTGGACCCCCTCTAAAAAAGGGTTGTTTGTTGTTAGCTCCTTCTATAATGCCCTTGATTGTAATGTTGGCATTCTTTTTCATTGGAAGAGTATTTGGTGGACTAAGGTTCCATTGAGAGTGGGTTTTTTTTTTCTTGATCAGCGGCCCTAGGAAAGATCTTTATCTTAGACAACCTTAGGAATAAGCATGACATTGTGGTTGATTGGTGTTGTATGTGCAAGAAAGATATGGAGTCCATTGACCATCTTCTTCTCCATTGTGAGGAAGGTTGTGCATTATGGAATGCGATTTTCAGTCGTTTTGGGCTTTCTTAGGTTATGCCTAGAAAAGTAGCTTATTTGTATGCTTCTTGGTGAATTGGTGGTTGCACTCAGAGGGTTGTTGTGTGGAAGATGGTGTCTTCTTGTCTTTTGTGGTGTCTCTAGAGGGAACGCAATGATAGATGTTTCGAGAATCGCGAGAGGACATTGGTGGAGCTTATGTCTTGTTTTTAATACTTTGTATACTTAGAAAACTGCGTTTTTAGCTCCCCTTGTGGTTAGCTTTTATGATTCTCTTGTTCCCTTTTCTTTTTCTAGTTAGGTGGTTTTCTTGTATACTTGTCTGTACCCCAGCTGCACCTTTCGCTTTTATGATATTCCAATTATTTATCAAACAAAAAAAACAAAAAAAAACTTTGGTTTATGCATAGTTTGTATTGTTTCTCCAATTGTATATTTCTTAGCCAAACCTAAGGTAAATGCCTTTCATTTTCCAAGTTAATTAGTGATGCTCCTTGTAACCATGTCAATTTTCTAGCTCCAGAAGTTAGTGATGAAGCTTCACCAATAGAAATATTTGTCTTGTGACTTATATCATTTCTGTCCTGCATAATTAAACAGACAGAGAATGGACTGGTAGAGGCAGTTGCTGTTCTTATTTCCAAAATGCCACGCATGCGTCCTGAGCTGGAATCTGGAAAATTGGGTGAATGCTATAAAGCCAAGCCAGATTTTATCAAGGTATATTTGAGTATGCTAAAGACGAACGTTTTTCCTTCTTGAATATTTTCTTCCATAGTTCTTATCAATTTGTTTTTTTCTTCCATAGTTATTTCTGTTTATATCTTTTTCATGAAATAGGCTTGGGAGAAATGGCGGGCACAAATTACTAAGCTGGAGAGCAGTGCATTCTGGGTTCACTGTGATCACCACCGGACCAGGGAGGGCTTGAGAAATATGCTACAAATCATGCTGGGAAATATTAACAGTCTCTGCACTGCAACATGTCATTGGATAGAGCTGTACATTTCTCACTTTCTTTACATAAGGCCATTCACGGTGGTAAAGCCTAATAATATTCCAATGAGTTATCCAAATAGTTGCAGAATTCTATTCTTTTTCTCTCGTCTCTTTGTTATAATTATTTATGCCTGGTTGTGTAGTCTGAAGTAAGCAACTAATTTCTTTTTCTTGAAGGGTTTAGAAAGTATGTATAGCCTAGCCAAGAAATGCATGCAGTTAAAACCAATGACCAGTTCCCATACGTTGATAGGACTTGTGATTGGAATTCTAGGAGATAATACTGAGGTGAGTAATGTTAATCAGATACTGGTTAGTGTACATTCCCTGTTATTTCTTTTATCTTTTTCTTTTTTTCACTCCTGCCCTCTTTAACTCTGTTGGAATTTTTGAAATAATTCAGGTTGTCTTAGCTGAATGTTCCAGATCATTTGGCCCTTGGTGAGCTACTAAGTTTTCTGTTTTTAATTATTTTGTATGAAGCCATGCATTGGAGGTGCTATTAGTTTTCTTCCCTTCCATGTAACTTGAAAAGTTGAAAATCGCAGATTGCTATCTGTTTCTAAATTTTTTTTTTGTATCTTTGCATGTCACGTATCAACAGGATGGTTGCCCATGCCCTGGAGTTGTTGACTGCTGGGAGTGATGAAGCGGAAACTCTTCTACAAGAAGAGCGTTATAACTTGGGTGGAATCAGCATAGAGGAACTCCATCGACTTGTCTATGCTCAAGTTCTATCTTTAGATGCATTGACGTGGCAAGTGAGTGCAAATGACTTTGATATATTGATATTACATTTCTAAATTGTAGATAATTTTCAAAGAGTTAGGATGCCAATAACATATTTTGATTCATAATTTCACTTGTTCATGTTTTGTTATTCAGGTTGACATACAGAGATTATGAAAAGAATGAATTTTTTCTTTTGATAAGTATTATGAAAGAATGACTTAATAGTGACAACTGGGCTATTACTCTATAATTATTATTGTTTTAAATTAATTAACCTGATATAGTTTCACCTACATTATGTGGCAAATTGAAATGATCAATAATCAAAAAAGAAATATACCATATGCACTATCTTCAATTCTATGCTATCTTGTGCATGTGGATGGCATACTCTTCCACTCATGATGGTGTTTGTGCTAGGAGTGTTCAGTAGTTTCAATGGATTTTTAATGCCATCTCAGAAAGTGAATTATATATATGATTTCTAGCTCAAACACTTGAAAAAAAAAATACCAAGTTCAGTTTTTGTGGCTGGCTATCAATCAAAAAATATATATATATATATATATATGCACACACTCTTATTAAAAAATGTATATATATGTATGTGTTTGTATGTTTGTACACCATCTCAAGTATCCTTAAACAGATGCTCTTATGTCTACAGCTAGCTCCAATTTATTTGACGTCATGCATGAAGCAGGGAATGGGTTTGTTAGAGATTTTATTGAGCAAGCAACCTGTTCAACATACTCAAATATTGCTTAAGGTTATCTGTTCATCTTTCAGTGTCATGTTTCTTTGATTTCAGTGTCCAATATTTTGATGGATATCTTTGTGACTGACTTAAGTTGTTGCATTCTTTTATGCAGATTATAGAGATATGCCGTATATATGAACTTGACAGTATTAGTTCAAACATTATGAAGGTACTTGTAATTTGTTGTAAACTTGCTTGTACTCGATATGACTTTAGGGAATTCTTGGCAGAATGACTTGGCATGGATGTTGGTAGCAATTATCTGTGTGTTCTATCAAAGTTATGTTTCTGAAAGAGTTGCTGGAATTTCTCTTTGTGGCATTCTTGTTAAAAAATTTCTATGTTTAGATTGCTGGAGTATACCATTGGAAGCATGGTAGGAAAGGTTCTGGAGTATTTTGGCTTCAGCAAGCCCGGGATGAAGTACGTCTTAATAGGATTGCCCTGCAGTTGTTTGATTCTGTTGGACAATCGATCTCTGATGAAAGTTTCAAGGTAATTAATCTTAAAATTCCATAAAAGTTAAGCAACCAGGAGATTTCTATCATAATTTTGTTTATAAGCCTAGCATTTTTCAATTTAATTAGAATCAAGGATTTATGGTTTTGCGAAGTAGTAATGCATGTAAATGGCACAATATGATTGAGTTTCTCAAAAGTTGAATTTAACTCATTTCTAATCATGTTGTAAAAGGTTTTTTTTTGTAAAATTTGTTTGTAAGCCTAGCTTTCCTCAATTAATTTTTTTTCACAAAACTAATATTGTATGTAATTTGTTTGTACAGCAATGGGAGGGATTGATTGAATTGTTGGGTTCTGATTCCAAGACTGCTGGCGGTCTTGAGTTTTTACGCAAGTAGGAATTTTCTCGTATCTGCATTCTTTGAGTAATGATTTTCATCATCAATTTTTTTTCAATATTTTCTCACTTCTAATCCTTAGATGCATTACAGGTATAGGGATTTTAAAAAATCCCTGAAACAGGTTAATGATGGAAAAACTACTGATGTTGCTCGGCAAGCTGTAGAGTCCCTCATATCAGTACGTGTTACTTGAACATTGTTTGTCAGATTGACGTAGCTGCTGTCCTCAACATAATAGTTTTCAAAATTTAAATTTGAGAATTTTGTTTTGAATTATGATTTATTATTGTTCCCTACCAAGCGAGGTTTTTAGTTATCTTGGGTAATTTCTTGCTAGGGCTTGATTTTTAGTAAATTTTATATTATATGATTATGCAGCTTATGAAAAACCCATCTACACCTCAGCGTTTTTGGCTGCCTCTTCTGTATGACTCGGTAGGCTTTCTAATGTTATGATTCTGCAAGTTGTATTCTCTGCTATAGATATATATTCTAAATAATTTGGCAAACAAATTTTTTTCCCCCAATCTGGCATTTTATAAAATTATGTTGTGCAGTTGAAGCTGCTCAGCTGGCAGGAGCATCCTCTGCTAAACGTCACTGAGACCAACCTCTTGTTGAATAAAGTGCAAGAGTTGTCGATGGCAAGGCTGCGACCGGACTTCATTGAAGCCGAGTTGCCACCGCAAGCCTTAGGTGGTGTTAGGCTAGCTCTTGCTACAAATCTTGGACGTGCTATCCTGGAAGAAAAATGAGGGCCTACTCTTTGAATGACTAGTTTGCCATCTGCTTGCTGGGGCTGTCGGACAGCATGTGAACTGTAAAGGGCTGTTTCAATAGGTATTGTATCCTGCTACTCTTAGTTGCATAGCAGTCTAACAAAAGGTTTGTTCTTTGTTGCGAAAAAGGGGTTTCAATAGCTGTAGCTGTTGTAAATTTATATGATATTCACCTGAGTTATTCACTTATCAAATTTGTTGAGATAAAGAAAGAGAGGATATTAGGTTCTTCTGCCTTTATGTTTGTTTGTATCCCTTCTGTGTACTGCTCAGGAAAAATCTACATTCATCGATCACTTTCTAAACAGTTCATTTTTTCTTTCATTCTTTCTTTATTATTATTTTAAGAAAAATCATATTTAACCCTTAGGTTTTCATCTTATTTAGATTTAGTCATTAAGTTTCTCATTTCAAGAATAAGGTTCCAAAGTTTTACCCGAATTTTAAGTAGGTTCCTTCGTGACTTTATAGTCAAAGTTATCGGTTTGTCATCCGCTACATATGATTCATTTGACACATAGTGTCCATTTTAACATCCCAATATCAATACCATGTCAATAAGTGCCAAGTCATCCATATAAACTACTAATTTATAAGTTGTTCTCATGAATTGATATCTGTCACAATCAGTCACACTAAACTACTATTTTGTTACAAACAAAAAAAAAAAACACCTGCTGTTAGAGAACCTCATTAAGCCAATTGGAATTTTTTATCATATTTTTTAATTTTTATTCCAATTTTTCCCTTGCATTAAAGGGGCAAAATGACGCTTATACCCTTTAGTTTCACACTTATAGGCCTCGTTTGGTTCGCGAAATGTCTAGTCCATTGAAAAAAGATTAGCTACTATTGGAAATAGATTAACTATTCTTATTCCTTTATTTGGTTGTAACGCTAGAATAGACTAGTTAATCCTATTCATTTGTTTTGTGCAATGCAATATGTTGGTGAATGAAATCATATTGTGATCAAATTTTCAAAAATACTCTTATAATACAAATACAATTTATATTATTAAGGACTTTCATTCTTTTATTTTTTTAAACATAAATAATTTTACTATAATTTATTTTTCTTTTTTGTTTTTAATTATGACAGGTATGTGGCTTTTTTTTTAATTTTTTATTTTTGGCAATTACGCTAGAAAATTATTTATATAAAAAAAAATATATAGTTGAAGAAAACAGAATCAAACTCAATCTTGAAATTAAAAAAAAAAAAAAATAGTTGGAGAATGTACAGAGAATCAAAAGAAATAAAAAAATAGATTATATATTTGTATTTTATAAAAACCTTGCAATTCTATTTCTCCGTAAAAGAAAAAAAAAACTGAGAAAAAGAGATACGGAGAAACAGAATAATAATAATAATAAAAAAGGTACATAAATAAAAAAACAGAGAAACAGATAGAAGAAAATTAAAGAGAAACGGTACAAAGAATCAAAAGAAATCAAAAAATAGAATTTTTTTTTTAAAAAAAAAACCGAGAAACGGTACAAAGAAGGGAGACAGCATAGAGAAAAAAAAAAAAAATTGTCAGCACTTGTAGAAAAACTATACCAGAAAAATCAGAGAGAAAATAGAAAGAGAAAGAGAAAAAGAGAAAGAACGAAATATAGAGAAAGAAAAGAGAAACGGATATATATATATATATATATATAGAGAGAGAGAGAGAGAGAGAGAGAGAGAAATATAGAAGAATCAGAGAGAAATAACGAAATTTAATCTCACAAGTAGGGTTCTTTGTGGCAATTTACATATTAATTTAATCTCATAGAAAATGATTAGCTAAGCCACTTATTTTTGAGTGGCTTAGCTAACCCTGTATGTATGAGATTAGTAGTCCCATAGGAATAGACTATTCCCAAGAATAAAGTTTTACCAAACAAATGATTAGCTATACTTAGTGTTAGCTAGTCCAATCCAATGGTCTATTCTGCAAACCAAACGGAGCCTTAAGGTTAGCCTTTCACTCCTCATCAGTGATCCCCTTTAAAATGGTTTGCATTTCGTAGCCTATGAAAAAAAAAAAAAAAACAAGAAAAATATGTATTTGATATCAAATTAATAAATTTGTTATGGACATGTTTTTGCAAGCCTCCTCTCCTATTTGTGCCAATCTTCTTGCCATTGGCAAAAAAAAAACTCTTGGTAATCATCTGACATCCTTAATCCTTCATTTTAAAGGTAGTTATGAGCTTGATTTTCAGTGCTAGCATATCTAATATAGACTGTGGTTAATGAAGAAAGCAACCGATTATCGTAATTCTCTTTGCTCCTTGCACTTCTTCCTCACTTGACTTCTACAAACTTACTGTTAAACTATCAGTTATCCCAAAGGCTTAAGCTTTTGGGATAACTGATAGTTTAACATGGTATTAGAGCCAAAAGTCCTGTAATCGAACCTTGACTCCATCAATTCACCCCCCCCCCCCATTTAAATTAAATATTCTTCATGTTGGACCTCACTCATTAAAAAAGAGTTTGAGCCCATACGTGAGGAAGAGTGTTAAACTAATGATTAAGTGACTAAATTTACCTCTTCCTTAAGTTTAAGCTTTTAGGATAACTGGTAATTTAACACCTACTTACCCATGCAAGTTTCATATCCATTAGCACTTGCACAAAAGACCAATATCAGTGTCATTCCTATGTGCACATCAAACAAGCTCCCCTATTGCATGGTCAAGGGAAAAAATTTATGCAGCAAGACATGTTCTATTAGAGGAACATCATATCAAGAACTACATTAAGAGGGTCATAGGTTATATTTTTAACAAATGGTAGCATCTTTAACATCTTGGTATCTCTTCTAAGGACTTTGCAAGAGAACAAAAATTGCACGTAGACGAACATTTCTGCAAAATTTACAAATCCAGCATGTTCGGCATCCAAGCTGGTACATGTGCAACACTTTCTAACTTTTAATACCATAATGCAGCAACTAGGGTAAGAATAATATATGTTTAAGAGTTGGAAAAACTTTACTTTAAACCCCAAAATTACCACGTGATTTGATATACCCTCTTAAACTTTGAAATCTCTCAATTTAGACATCTGGACTTTCAATTGCAATCAATTTGAACCACTCCGTCAATTTTTGTCGTTAAAACTCCTATAAAGACATAATTACTCTTCAATTTTCTTTTTATTTAAAAAAAAAAATTGAAAAAAATGGAAAAAAAAAATTGAAAAAAAGGGGTCACAACATGGCCCATCGGTGGGTCACCTTGTGATTTTTTTTTTTTAAATTAAATTTGAAATTAATGATAAATTTAGAATTTTATAAAAAAAAAAAATAGGGACATAAGTGTCATTGTATTACTTTTAACGTTTAAAATTTGATGGAGGGATTCAAATTGATTGCAATTGAAAGTTTAGGGGTCCAAATTGAGAGATTTCAAAGTTCGAGAGGGTTATGTCAAATCGTGTGATAGTTCAGGGGTCTAAAATAAAATTTCCCCTTAAGAGTTCATCAGTGACAAGGACTCAGCAAAAGCAACAGCACTTAGACAAACTCACCTCCTGCATGACAATACAAACCACAAGAAATCCACAATGCAGTGTTTGGCCATATGCTTTGTTGACAAAGGTTTTTACCTACCACTGTAATTGAGATCAAGAGCCCTTCCTCTAAATAAAGTCACAAATTTTGTAAACACTTCGACTTGAACTGACGAAAATGTCATAGACAACTAAAAATTAGAAATAGCTAACGATGTTCACACACTTTCATTTGAAAAAGATTGAAAGTAATATTACTCGTCCAAATAAAAAACTATGAATCAAAATTTTCAATTATATTCTAACTATCACCTCTCCCCCATTAATTTTCTTTCATATGTTCTTAACAAAATTCTTTAATAAATTTTTTCGCTTTCATAGCTCACATACATCAAATCAGCCACTAGCATGCATACTTCATATATTTCCTCATTATTAGTTAGAAAAACAATATGGTACAGTTTATAAGAAGATAGCATAATCAGAGTGATCTTGACTCTCTTGTGACAGAAGAGATGCTGCAAGCCTGCAGCTACCAAAGGCCACATATTACCAAATCAAATTGCACAAAAAGGAGTATAGGAACAATTAGAATTTGCATAAACAAATCACATTGAGGCAAAATGAAACAGAATCTTTATAGAGGCAACATATATACATAAACAGATCACATAGCTAGAACTCATGCACTACAAATGAAACATGCTAAAAAGATCTTGGATGATTATAAGAGTTCAAGTAGCAAGATTATAGCTTCCCCAGATGTGTGGGAGGAGTGACTGATTTGGAAAAGATGGCAAGAAGAAAAAAAGCCTCCTCAAAATATCAGTATTCATCACTTGCTGTGATTTAAAAGAAAAAAAAAAAAAAAACAAGTTAAAATTACCAAAGATTGAACAGAGAAAACTGTTGTCATATGAAATTTGAGCAAAACCCAATGAAAAGGGAAAAAAATCTCATATTTAAATGAGCATGATAAAGGCTTTAACTAAAGAATCAATCAACCCAAGCATTCAGAAAGAAATGCTCAGAAAAAACCAGAAAGGAATTCTCATGCTCTTTGCATCCTCTTTGTCCTTGCTGGACTTTTTATATATATTAAGAATATGATCCTGCGAAAAAAACACACTTGATCCATAAAAAGAAAAGAAAGGTATTAATTTGATTTTGGGTTGCTTTCAAAAAAGCAGATATCAATGAATTGAAGCTCATAATCTACTTGTAAAGCCATTGGGTGCCTTTCTGGTTCTAACCTTAACAAACTTGATGGAAAATTAATATTACATCATAAGAGACTAAAATCATCTCACAACCTAATTGAAGTTAGATGTGGCAAATCCTTCACCCTGATTTTGACCATAAAATCAGTTTTCACAACAATCTACAAGCATTACATTCCATTTTCCATGAGAGTAGAAGTCGATATAACAAAACTAGAATCTTAAATCTATGAACCAATTGGATAAAAGAGCAAAATTTTACTTCCATTCAGTTGTTTGGTTTATTATAAAAGTACCCAACATCAAAACCGAAATTCCAGACCTTTAAAAGCTCTCAATAATACCGAAAAAAGACTGACAAGTCTATCAAGATGAAATATTGTGCTTAGTTTTCCTCCTAACATCCTTTTAGTATCCATATTGTTTCACAGACAGCAAGTACTAGAATAGTATGAATATCAGAATTAATATGTACTAGCCAAAATGTGATAGAAGATTACTAGAACATTTTGGAAGATTACTAGAGCACAAAAAAGTAAAGGTTTGGTAAAAACAAAATACAGGAATATCCAGAGAAAGCAAGAAACTTACCGTAAAAAGCACGCCGAGAGGGCAGTGGGGGTCACACGCGCGCGTTATATTTGATGGTGGAAACAATGGATATACCCAAATTCTTCTTCTCGGGCATAGGAGAGACATCAAATAGGATGCATTGAACATAATCAGCTACATTGTATAATGCAGAAATGAAATTGGGAATTGCCATAATAAATGAGTTGGGTGGGCATATACCCGCCCCGCACCGCCCATTTTCCCTAATAAAAACGCGAGTCCCTGGTTTAATTTTTGAATACCTGTGCGGGTCGGGTTTCGGTTTTTTTTTTTAAAAAAATCCCAGATACCCGCCCTGCCCCACCCCGCTTGATTACCCTAATGCCTGTTTGGGAGTGTGATTTCAATAAGTGTGTTGAAGCACAGTTTTCCTGCTGGTGAAGTAGCACACCTGCCGAGTACGAGTCGACTAACACTCAAGAGCTTTGACTGCAAAGAAAAAGTCAGAATTTGAGAGAGAGTATAAGCAACAAAGAAAAGTTTAGGAGCCAAAGTTGCGCTTATCCAAATGTGAAGAAGTGATCCGTCTTTTATGGGCATGAAGTAATGGTAATCCCCTAACCAATGACTAGGGAGTGTCAATACGGTTACGGTTAGCGGTTATTGGCAATAACCGCTAACCATAACCACCTTAGTGGTTAGTAGATTTCACTAACAGCAACTGCTAACCGCCTTAGCGGTTAGTAGGGGTGTCAATACGGTTACGGTTAGCAGTTATTGACAATAACAACTAACCATAACCGCCTTAGTATATTTTACTAACCGCAACTGCTAACCGCCGGTTAGCGGTTAGTGAAATAGGTAACCGCCCACTAACTGCTTTTTCAAAATTGGGTTTTTTTTTTGCTTTTTTTGGGCGTTTGTGGGCTTTTTTTATTACTGTATCATTTTTTACCCTCATTTGTTTTTTGTATTTTTAATGTCTTCTTAGGTCCAATTGCTATAAAAATAGCCCATATTGAAAAATCAAAAATATTTGACCTCAAATTTACATTTACTTGTACTTAATCATAATTGGTTAACTTTTTTTTTTTTAACTTCAACATAACATGTAAAAAAAGTTCAACATAACTGTTACAACATATAAAAAAAATATATATATAAAAAAAGTTCGACACAACATATAAAAGAAGTTCAAATAAAACATATGATATATATGATTATATGTATTATTTGTTATTATATAATTATATGATTTAATGATCAATTCATCATGTGATATAATGATATAAATTATAGTGATAATATTACTAAAATTAGAATGATAATACATTAATACTTCAATTGTGTTTATAAGTAACACATTGTTTAATCCAATATCAATTACTTAATTTGATATTATACGAATCACATTATCATTGTACATTAATAATATGATTCACTTGAATAAAGTATTTGAATTGTCATTGAATCATATGATTAAGTATTGATATTATATATTTATATTATTTATATGCATATATGTATAATTATAATTTATAACATATATAGACTTATAAGTTTATAACATATATTAGAACTAAGTCTCTAGGTATTTAAGTATTGTATTAGTATGAATTGATATACTTATGAGTTATGTCATATTATATATGTATAATTTGTTATTATGTAATCAAATGATTTAATAATCAATTGATCAAGTGATATAATTATATAAATTATAGTGATAATATATTAATACTCAAATTGTGATTTAATTATCTAAAAAAAAAATTTTGATTTAATGATCAAGTGATTATGTTATATGTATAAATATTATTATAATTATAATTATAAAAATATATTATATAAAAAGGCGGTTAGTGGTTAGCGGTTAGTAAACCTAATAACCTCTAACCGCTAGGCGGTTATAATGGTTAGGTGGTTAACGGTTAATACGGTTAAGAGGTTAAGCGGTTAGCGGTTATAGCAATTAGCGGTTAGAAACTGCCCGCATTGACCACCCTACCAATGACTTTCTCTTCCTTGAGTTTCTGCGATGCAGTTTCTAACAATAGATTTTAGTAGTTATCCTTAACGAGATCTTAGGAGATTTAGATAGTAGGATTTTGTGGTTATATGTAGCACTTGATTTAAATATTTGTATGCGATCATTGGATAACATATCTGATTTGTATTTTAAATAGATGTGATGGTACCACAAGGGTGGTAGTTGAGTTGGTAGAAGAATTCATTTCATCCTAGTGGTCGCGTGTTCGAATCCGCTTGCGGTAGTAAATGCGTGAACCATATGCTACTTTGAAGGGGCTCTACTGGCTTACACCTTTGTGGGGTTGTGGTGACGGGCTCGCCTTCCCAGGCAGTAGCTATGGCTCAAACCGGACATTTTTACAGCGGGTGGGAACCCTGATGGTAACGCCCAAGGGGGGAAACTACACTGGTCCCCCCTTCCCACCTTATTAATTAGAAAAAAAAAAAAGAAAAAAAAAAGATGTGATGGTTGTTGTATGGATAAGATTGCTTATCTATTAACAGCTGTATCTTCTAAGATATCTGAGTTATCTCGGCTTCAAAGGTCTCGGTCTTATGGGTTTTGGATATGTAGGTCTCGGAAGCTGGGGATTCGGGCCTGGTTACCCGAAATCTTACTGGGCTTGGACCTTTCCATGCTTAGATTGGGCCCGAGGATTGCCGAGCATTTAATGGGTTGATTTATGATAGTGCCATTTTAAAAATTGCGTTTTTAAAATCGCACAAGCGTTTGGTAAAACATGTTAAGAAGTATTTTTTTTTTATCAACTGAGTGTTTTGATAACATTACCATATAATTGCGGTTTCATGTCCAAATAGGTAAATATTGCGCCAAATTTTTTTAAAGCAAAATTGTGATTTTGATTTGAATTTGCACTTTTCCAAATAAGTACCCTTTAATCAGCTTATAGAAATCGCAGATTTTTTCACGATTTAAAATTTTGCACTTTTAAAATCGCAATTCCAAACATTCCAAAATTGCAATTTGGATTAAAAACGCAAATTATTTATTTAAAAACGCACTCCCAAACGGACCTTCTCACAATCGCCTCCTCTCAGATTCACGGTCTCCTCTCCTCTCAAACTCATGCTCTCAGTTTCTCATGCAACCGGGCTTAGCGTCCACCGGAACTCTGATCAACCAACATCCAGGTTAATCTCTTCCTGAATCTCTTTCATTCTCTCTCTTTCGCACTCTCTTTGTTTCCATATGTTTCACTCACATTCTCTTTGTTTCCATATGTTTCACTCACATTCTCTTTGTTTCCCTCCCTCTTTCGCTCTCTCTGACTCATGCTCTCTGTCTCGAACCCGCCCCGCCAAAACCATATTATCTGTCCCGCAAATCCGATAGCCGGCTGATATATTTTACTTGTAGCCGAGTGACGGGCTAGAATTTCAAAACCCGCATGTTGCGGGCTGGGTTCTGGAAATGGCCAATCCCCAGCCCGCGCCAACTCCTAAATTTCTGGGTGGGCAAAACCCGCCCAACCCGAGCTGAAGGTTATAATAAAAAAATTGAGAAAATAAAAATGTAGTGATTTCTCACACTATTTCTCGTAGTTATATATACGCTTTTTTCGAAGACCCTAACCTACCGCCGCCTGCAACTCCCTTTGCGCCGATAGAGCTGCTGCCGCTACCTGCGACTGCTACTGCTTACTTTTAAAGGTTTAGGGTTTAAGGAGAATCATTCCTCTCCCTCTGTATTTGGCTCAGAACTTTGTTGGAAGCCACAGAAACAATGGTGCGGCCTTTTGCGGTGAAGGGGAAGAAGCGGAAGAAGAGGGAAGAGGTTTATGACAGAGAAGAAGAAGGAGAAGTAGCAGAACAACCAGGGCAAGATGCAAAAATAGCTTTGACAGAGAAAACAAGTAATCATGAGGAAGAGGCAGAGGAAGGAGAAGAAGGAAAAGAGGTAGCGAATGATCTCGAGGGTATTCCAATCGCCCCAAGTGACCATCAGAATGCCAACAAAGATGGGATCATCTTCATTCTTGAAAAGGCTTCTTTGGAAGTGGCAAAAGTTGGAAAGGTCAATAAGTTACATTTTTCTTTTCTGTTTTTCATATGTACATGTTGTCAAATATGAAATCTTGATTTTTGGTTGTATGTAGGAGCTGTGTTATGGGTTTTAGGCTCTCAGGGGTTGGGGTTTAACCGTTTGCTTTGGGAGTTTTATTGGGGTCTCTTCAGGCTTTGCTGCAATGTTTTCTTTTATACTATACAAAATTTGGTTTTGGGTTGCATTGTGTTATGAATTTTACATTCTCAGGGTAATGGGTTTTACCAGGATTTCTTAGTGGTTGGTGTTTCATTGCTTTTTGTGAATCTTTTTCTCTTTTTGTAACTAGTATATTGCATACAGAGTTACCAGCTCTTGAACTCGGATGACCACGCCAATTTCTTGCGGAAAAATAACAGAAATCCTGCTGATTACAGGCCCGACATTGTTCATCAGGTTAGTGGACTTTTCAATCATAGGCTGACATTTTTCTCCGATCATTGCGCTTGATGTGCTATGAAATTTTCTAGCTATTTATTACATGCTGTCCCATTTATGCATAACATCTTAAAAACCAATCATGATGACTGCTGTCCTGCGGATAAGGCAATTGTTTCAAAATTGAAAGCCCTACATTATCATTTATTTCATTAGCTATCTTTCATGTAATTCTTTTATTTTCTAGTACTTCAAACTGTAAATGATCTTAAGCATTGCTGCATTCAGGCTCTCCTAATGATTTTGGATAGCCGAATTAATAAGAGTGGGAGGTTGCGAGCTGTGTATGTGAGAACTGAGAAAGGTGTTCTTATTGAAGTTAAACCATACGTTCGTATTCCAAGGACATTTAAGCGGTTCGCTGGTATCATGTGTAAGTTCAGCTGGTTCCTTTTAACCCTCTAACCAGCTTGCTAGTGTTGTGTGCTTTTTCTTTTTAGGGGGAGTTATTTTTGCTTTTGGTTGACTAGTTTCAGCTGTTTTGCAGTGCAGCTGCTACAAAAACTGAGTATTTCTGCTGTTGGTAAGCGTGAGAAACTTTTGCGTGTGATCAAGAATCCTGTAACCCAATATCTACCCATCAACTCTCGCAGAATAGGTGAGGTTATAGTTGTATGGTTTTTTCAATGTTATCTACCCCATTACTGAAATTGATGTTAATATTTGCTTTGACATCAGGCTTCTCACATAGTTCAGATAAATTGGTTAATATAAACCAATATGTGGCTTCTGCTGGTAGTGATGTTGACCTTGTTTTTGTGGTAAGCTCAAGCTAACTGGTGCTTAACACACATGAAAATACACACTCATGTTGTCTGAGAGAAAACTTGTGTGTTTTCAGGTTGGTGCAATGGCCCATGGGAAAATTGATAAAGATTACGCAGATGATTTTATATCAGGTAAATTTATCCTACATTGATTTCTTATTTCATCATTGCGTTTTTGTAGAAATTCTGAACATTCATGTTCCTCTTCAAGTGCATGTTGTGTATTTCCTTCTTGTTTTTCAGTATCACTTTAATGCATTTGAGATAGCCTCCTCTCCTTTTTTCCAGCCACTTAAAACACATCATGTTAGCTGATGTGATATGAGTATAATAAATAGGTGTGAAAAGTAACATTACTCAACAAATGATATATTATATTTGAAGGTATCTGCAATATCAGGCGGGGCAGTTCAAAAGAGAAACATTCTACAAAGAGGGTGGGGAAGAATTTCCCGAATTGGGTAGACTGAGTATTGAAAAGCTCAACTGTTTTGTGTGTCTAAAATATTAGAACTTACTACTTAATGCGATACACAGCAGAAATTGGTAAAAATTAAATGCGCACACATGCATGACTGGCTGAGTAGGAGGGGTAACAGAGAGGCTCAATCCCACCTTGTCTTTCCCACCCAATGCAGGATTATGAGCTGCATCATTCGAAATTGTCCCAGATCAAGCATTTAGTAGCTTCTCTCTGTTTTCACAAGACTGGTTCCTAAAGTTGTCATAAATTATGTTTAAAAGATTCTTAAATCTTGAAAGTCGTGGAATTATGAGTATTAGGTGAAATGGAGCAAGGATTGCTCAACCCTCACCGCAACCCCGAACCTGAGTTTGATCACCTGTCATGTACCATTCCTACATCAACCCTTATTGTTAATAACCCAGACATCACATTAGAAAATTCAGGTGGGGTGGGTGTGCACCATGTGCGTGTCTGTCCATGCTCTTGCACACATGCACATAAGCAAGAGAAATGTTACACACACTCTCACTCTCATACTCTTAAGTGAACACTCCTTGACGTGGCAATGAAAATCACCATTGAATCTAAAATTCGATAGTGATATATCCAAAATCTAATAGTGATTTTTACTGCCACGTTAGTGAGTGTGAAAGTGGGAGTGTGCGTAGCATTTCTCTTTAAGTAACTATTTATGTATTGTCAAAATGTATAAATACATTTTGTTTAACACAGAATTAGGTGAGACAGTAAACTTAGTATTCATTGGTTGAAACTGATATGGTATTGAATTAAAATGACTAATGCAATTGAATCACATGGGCTCATCCAAGAAGGATTTATGGTTATTTGACAATTTGTACTTGCCTAGTCTTAGCTGCAATAATAAATTTTCATATGCATGTGTAGTTCCTGAGGCATAAATCTTGTTCACAGCCGAGTAAAACTACACCCAACATTATTTATGAAATTGCCAATCAAAATATGCATTTTTATGCCTTTAATTACTTGTAAAAAATATACTCCCTTTCTGTTTGCTCTTGATAGCTGTTTTAGGTCAAAAGCTTGAGAATTTGTCTTGGATATCAGATTGCAAATAAGTCGAAACGAAATTTTACACAGGAATGAATTAAGATGACCAGATGATATAGGGTATATGATTTATCATCATTTTTGTCGCATATTGAGCATTCTAGGTACAGATTTGAAACATGGCTCTTAGAACATGAACATTATATTCTCAGTTTCTAACTAATCACCTCTGGGATCTTTTTTTTTTTATTTTTCTTCAGTTTCTGGTTACCCTCTGAGTGCTGCGTACTGTATTTCAATGATTACCATTGCTTTGGAGGCGAAGTATAGTATCTTGTGAGCCCTACTCTCTTCTGCTATTCTCAACAATGGTATTTAAAAAGTTGGTACTCAATTCTTTGATTTTAAATGAGTACATGTAGTCCATAGAGTGCAGTGCTATGAGGAACATTAACATTTTGTTGTAGGATTTATGCAATATCTGTCAGTTATTATAAGTATTGTGGTTGGTATTGTCATTTACATTTAGGTTCTGATTGTATCACCCAGCAAATATTACTAAGTAAGGCTCCGTTTACTTCGACGTAAAATGGTTTTCGTTGAAAAATATTTTTAGGGAAGTCATTTTTCCTGAAAATGTTTTTCACTGAAAACATTTTACGGTGTTTACCGCACGCACGGAAAATTTTAAAAAATATTTTCAAAAACAATTTTTAATTTTTTTAATTTTTTTTTAAAAACTATTAATTTTTATATTAGCTATTCAACTGTACTGAAAATAAATTTTTTAAAAATATTTTATATTAACCTATAAAATATAATTTTTATTCAAAATATAAAAATATTAATATAAAATAATTTATGTTTGATTGTTAAAATTTGACAAAAACTATCAACCTTTTTGAGAATATTTTTGAATTTTCTATTTTTTCAGAAAGAAAAAAGAAAAGTATTTTGAAAGTACTGTATCTAAAAATGTCTATATATCAATATTACGAATATTCCACGTCTAGGAAGATTGATATATATGAAAGGGCAAGTACATTATTTTCATCTTGCTTGAAAAATAAAAATAAAAAATAAAAAATACCAAGAATTCTAAAATTCAACCACAAAAACGTCAGGTTGTTTAATTAAATGTTTATATAGCGTCAAGACTCCGCCAAGTACAACCTTAAAACATCGATGAATAGACCTAATCGATCTATAGAACCTTCTATCAACCAAGCAAGAACAGATGCAACTGTGGTCGTAACTGTCGAAAGAATTGTTTCATCCATTTACAAACAACATAAAAATAAGCAATAAGCAATAAATCATATATGAATTGTTTCTCTGTGACAAATGAGTAATAAATTCCAAAAAATTTAAGTCTCACATGGTGCAATAATATGATGTGTGGAAAAATGATAGAAGTTCAGCAACCAAGTGCAATAAGCAGTGCTTGATACTAGAAAAGTCTTTTGATGTATTTTTTAGATTCAACTAAAAAAATGTATGTCATGTAATTATGACGATTTTCTACTTTAACAAATAAAGGAAACTGTAGCTTGATATTTCTTTTAATCTAGGCACACAAAAGACTTTCAGTACAGTTGGATAGCCAAAATTATTCCATCTCAAATACACAAAAGACTTTCAGTACGAAAATCCAACAAAGACCTTACATAGAGAAAACACCAAGCAAAGAGCCAAGAGCCACCGAAAATCCACCACAATCTGCCATCACACAACCAGAAAATCAAAAGGAAACAAAAACCCATTCGGTTGAGGTTCATCTCAAAGTCAGAACTTCCAAGAATCAACAACCAAAACAGCCCATAACAACAAAGATCGCAGAAGTTCTCATTTTCCAAAATCCACACCCTAGACCCAAAACCTAAATCGCAAATCTGATACATTAATAGGGAAAGAAACCAAAATCAAAATCGCTCAATGATTTCCAGTTGTCCAACAGAAAAAGAAACCAAAATCAAACGAAAATTACCAAGAGAAATTCGTAGATTTGAATCGCTCCATACATATGGTTTAGCAAAGAAAGAGAAAGATGAGAGTACCTGCGTCGGGGTTGAAGAGTGAAGCTCGGCCGAGAGAGAGATGAGTTGTGCAAGTGAAGGAGAATCAGCAGCTGCCGCTGTGCGTGAAGGTGACGGTGAAGGAGAAGCTGTGCGTGAAGGTGAGGAGTCGGGGGTTTTTTTGTTTTTTTTTTTTTTCTAATCAGAAGAGCGTCGGGTTTTTTTTGGGCTGAACAGCGAAAATGGTTTACGAAATTAAAAAGTGTAAACCATTTTCCCCATAAATGTAAAGGATTTTTGGTCAAACCGAAATCATTTTCGGTTTGACCACTATTTTATGTCGTAGTAAACACCGTAAAATGAGAAAAATATTTTCTCGAAATCATTTTACGTCGAAGTAAATGGAGCCTAATTGAAGAATTTGTTCGATCAGAATCATTCTCAACGAGTCTTTAAGAAGTGATTCCATTTTTTTCATCGGGTCCAGGTAGAGAATGTCTTGAGCGACTGATCCGGCAGAGCAACTCAAAAGATTAAAACAAAATAACTATTTGGAGAATTTATTATTTCAAAGAAATTCCAGATTCATCTTAAAATGAGTATTCTAAGTTTATAACAAGGTAGTTAACTTATTTAGAGGGATGCTTATTCTTCTTGTGGCTGTCATGGGCCATGAACCACCACCACTTTTCATGATATGCATTAATGGAAGCAACTATAAGTCAGCCTTCTGTCTAATTTTTAGTTGTTAATTTACTACTTGCTTGATAGCAAATACTAAAGAGGGCTAATAATTTTTTACATAATTCATAAATACATCACAAAATTAGAAAGTTAGGGTTTAGTACCATAGGATTCGTGGCAGGGCCGACCCGATTAGATACAATTAATAAATCAATCAATTTCGTAATAACCCATATCATTATTATTATTAATATTAATATTATTATTATTATTATTATTTCATTAGAAAAATAAAAACTAGGCCACATCTGTCATCTTACTCTCACCTTTGGGCCTCAATAGCAAAACGAAAAAAAAAAAGACACTAATAGGCCTTGCCCAAAAGATCATTTTGATTGGCCTGAAGATGCCCAACGATGGATGGGTGGACGACCAAATGGCGTTCAAAAGTACTCCTACAAGATTAATATACTCAATCACTTCACTTTTAATTTTTGAGGAGTGGGATATACAATTGGAAAAAGTTATTGGAGCATGTTAATTAGATATATGGGGTTAGGATGGATCTAGAAATCGTTTGAACCTATCATCCTGAAAAAAAAAAAAAGAAAAAAAAAAAAATTCTTTTTCTTTGTTTAGTGAATAAGGGCACCTATGAGTGAGCAGCCCCAAACATTACTCGTTACAATGTATTAAGTGAGTAAGATCATACCCCTTTTTATTCTATGTTGTTTTGTAGATTGTTCCGCTTACGGAACTTTGTCTACGCTTACCGCCCTTTATAGCAGCCCAAGTTATCCATTTGAGTCAAATTATTTATTTGATTCATTCCCACCTACTTTTGGGTAACAGTACTGTTTCCTTTTCTTTCTTTTTATTTTTTATTTTTTATTTTTTTTTATTTTTAAAGTTGAGTAACATTGTATCGGTGTGAGCCAGTGCCAGGGAAAAGATAGAAAACTGGTGTGTGAAACAACTTGCTGCAACAAAAGTGTGAAAGTAATGATCTTTCTCTTTTTGGTTTTCTGAATATGTGAGACTTGGATTATGGATATTGTGGGCATCGCTCTAGTAGCATGCTTCACCGTTGAAAAAAGAAGACGCTGAAAATTCAAAAAACCAAACACATGGAATAACTCATCTAGGTCCTATTTTGGTACAAGAAAGGTACTGGTACCGTATTTTATTTTGCTGTATTATTTTTTTCTTACACTTTGTAAGCCCTAAAACGTTTTCAACCTAAATTACACTACATTTTCTTTCTTATGTTTTATATTGTACGGTGAAAGAGAGAGTGGCTTTTACTACAAACCTTATTGTTTTTTGGCATGAGGGGAAGGGCTGCAACTTGCTTGAATAGACTACTACCTTAAATTAATCACTCGATTATACTTGTACATAGTGCTTTCGTTTTTTTTTTTTTTTTTAATTTTTTATTTTAAATATGATGACAAATAATTATAAGAAAACAACTCATTAGTTCCAAGTTACTGCAATAGGATATTAATATGCATATTAAAATATGATATTTTTACTCCGGTTCTGCAACGCCATGCCTCCCTCCTGGTCGTTGCTTGGGTTATAGATCAGGTTTCTTCAAAACCCAATCTACTCTTCCCTATCAATCTCGCCGCCAAACGCACCTACTCACCTCCTTTCACAGCTCCATAGCTTCCTGATTCTGCCAGCCGCTCTCTGACCAGCCACCCACTCGCCGACGGGTGCATCTCACGCGCTTCACAGAAACCTTCATCCGCCTCTACTCTGGTTGTGTTGCTGTTCTGAGTGGTTGTACTTTTCTTGTAGCTTTTTTGTTATTTTTCAGTATTTTCTATTTATGTTGTGTTTTGTTTGATTTTTTGTTGGTTGTGGGTTGTTGTTTCCCTGATCCGAAGTGGTCTGATCTTGTGGAGGAAGCTTTTGTCGTCGTTGATCGTCCTTCAATGGATCCCATTCGGTTATCTGTAATGCCTGTTCTGCAACAACCATTTAACTGTGGTTGTTGCCTTTACCGCAATGGACTCTTCACCGAGTTCTTTAGCATTTGTCACCCCCTTGTGCGGCCATGGAAAAGCTTGGCTTGTATCTCATTACCTGCTGTTTGGTCCTTTTGGACCAGATCCTGAATTTGTTCTTGAATTTGTACTGCATTTACTTTTTGGGCCTTGTTGTTGGGGTGCTCACCCCTAGTCCTATAACCTGCTTTTCCTTATTTGATTAAAAAAAACAAAAAAGTATAATGATTAATGAGCTTTTAACTCTAATGTGATGTCAAAAGAGTGGAAGATCAGACTTGTTAGTATGTTGGCTATGTTGCCGTTGCCAAGATTTCAAAAGAATAAGTGGAACTAAAGAAAAAAAAACTCAGGCAGATAAATAAACATAACTCTAATGTGATGGAATTATGAGTATTAGGTGAAATGGAGCAAGGATTGCTCAACCCTCACCCCAACCCCGAACCTGAATTTGATCACTTGTCATGTACCATTCCTACATCAACCCTTATTGTTAATAACCCAGACATTACATTAGAAAATTCAGGTGGGGTGGGTGTGCACCATGTGAGTGTCTATCCATGCTCTTGCACACATGCACATAAGCAAGAGAAATGCTACACACACTCTCACTCTCATACTCTTAAGTGCACACTCCTTGACGTGGCAGTGAAAATCACTATTGAATCTAAAATTCAA
This sequence comes from Corylus avellana, assembly GCF_901000735.1. Classification (NCBI taxonomy): domain Eukaryota; kingdom Viridiplantae; phylum Streptophyta; class Magnoliopsida; order Fagales; family Betulaceae; genus Corylus; species Corylus avellana. Next base: position 7,048,278 of record NC_081549.1, on the reverse strand, counting down.
TAGTGATATATCCAAAATCTAATGGTGATTTTCACTGCCACGTCAGTGAGTGAAAGTGGGAGTGTGCGTAGCATTTCTCTTTTAAGTAACTATCTATGTATTGTTAAAATGTATGAATACATTTTGTTTAACACAGAATTAGGTGAGACAGTAAACTTAGTATTCATTGGTTGAAACTGATATGGTATTGAATTAAAATGACTAATGCAATTGAATCACATGGGCTCATTCAAGAAGGATTTAAGGTTATTTGACAATTTGTACTTGCCTAGTCTTAACTGCAATAATAAATTTTCATATGCATGTGTAGCTCCTGAGGCATAAATCTCGTTTACAGCCGAGTAAAACTACACCCAACATTATTTATGAAATTGCCAATCAAAATATGCATTTTGATGCCTTTAATTACTTGTAAAAAATATACTCCCTTTCTGTTTGCTCTTTATGCTGTTTGAGGTAAAAAGCTTGATGGATATCATATTGCAAATAAATCGAAACGAAATTTTACACAGGAATGAATTAAGATGACCAGATGATACATGGTATATGATTTATCATCATTTTTGTCGCATGTTGAGCATTCTAGGTACGGATTTGAAATTGTCTATATCATAATAGACATGGCTCTTAGAACATGAACATTATATTTTCTCAGTTTCTAACTAAGCACCTCTGGGATCTTTCTTCTTCTTTCTTTTCTTTTCTATTTTTTATTTTTTTTTATTTTCAGTTTCTGGTTACCCTCTGAGTGCTGCGTACTGTATTTCAATGATTACCATTGCTTTGGAGGCGAAGTATAGTGGTACTCAATTCTTTGATTTTAAATGAGTACATGTAATCCATAAAGTGCAGTGCTATGAGGACTTTAGCATTTTGTTGTAGGAATCTGTCAGCTATTATAAGTATTGTGGTTGGTACTGTCATTTCATGTAGGCTCTGATTGTATCACCCACCAAATATTTATACTAACTAATTAAAGAATTTGTTCGATCAGAATCATTCTCAACGAGTCTTTAAGAAGTGATTCCATTTGTGCACGGGACCGGAGTTTACTCTGTAGGGATGGGTCCGAAAGGTCCTACCTTGGAGAGGTTCCTTGACATAATAAATAATAATAATAATAATAAAAATGAAGTGATTCCATTTTTTTAATCAGGTCCGGGTAGATAATGTCTTGAGCGACTGATCTGGCAGAACAACTCAAAAGATTAAAACAAAATTACTATTTGGTGAATTTATTATTTTAAAGAAATTCCAGATTCATCTTAAAATGAGTATTCGAAGTTTATAACAAGGTAGTTAACTTATTTAGACGGATGCTTATTCTTCTTGTTGCTGTTAGGAGCTTATAATTTTTTACATAATTCACAAACACGTCACAAAATTAGAAAGATAGGGTTTAGTACAATAGGATTCGTGTCAAACTGGGCCGACACGATTAGATACGATTAATAAATAAATTAATTTCGTAATAACCCATGTCATTAAATTATTATTTTTTCCATTAGAAAAATAAAAAACTAGGCCACATCTTACTCTCACCTTTGGGCCTCAATAGCAAAAAAACCACTAATAGGCCTTGCCCAAAGATCATTTTGATCGGCCTGAAGATGCCCAACGATGGATGGGTGGACGACCAAATAGCCTTCAAAAGTACTCCTGCAAGATTGATATTCTCAATCACTTCACTTATAATTTTTAGGGAGTGGGATATACAATTGGAAAAAGTTATTTGAGCATGTTAATTAGATATATGGGGCTAGGATGAATCTATAAATCGTTTGAATCTATCATCCTGCAGGAAAAAAAAAAAAAAAAAAAAAAAAAATCTTTTTCTTTGTAAAGTGAGTAAGGGCACCTATGAGTGTGCAGCCCAAACATTAACCATTACAATGTATTAAGTGAGTAACGTCATACCCCTTTTTATTCTATGTTGTTTTGTAGATTGTTCCATTTACGGAACTTTGTCCATGTGCTTACCGCCCTTTATAGCGGCCCGAATTACCCATTTGGGTTAGATTATTTATTTGATTCATTCCCACCTACTTTTAGGTAGCAATACTGTATCTTATCTTTTCTTATTTTTCTTATTTTTATTTTTAATTTCCCCTTTCCCCCCCTTTGAATAGAAAATTAAAAAAGAAAAAGAAAAAAAGAGTGAGTAACATCATATCGATGTGAGCCGGTGCCTTGGAAAAGATAGAAAAATGAGTGTGTGAAACAACTTGCTACAACAAAAGTGTGAAAGTAGCGATCTTTCTCTGTTTGGTTTTCTGAATCGGTGAGACTTAGATTATGGATATTGTGGGCATCGCTCTAGTAGCGTGCTCCACCGCTAGAAAAAGAAGACGCTAAAAATTCAAAAAACCAGACACATGGAATAACTCATCTAGATCCTATTTTGGTACAAGAAAGGTATTGGTACCGTATTTTTTTTTTTTCATAAGGTACTGGTACCGTATTTTATTTCACTGTATTATTTTTTTGTAACACTTTGTAAATCCAAAAACGTTTTCAACCTAAATTACACTACATTTTCTTTCTTATGTTTTATATTGTACGGTGAATGAGAGAGTGGCTTTTACTACAAACCTTATTGGTTTTTTTGGCATGAGGGGAAGGGCTGCAACTTGCTTGAATAGACTTTACTGCCGTAAATTAATCTCTCGATTATACTTGTACATAGTGCTTTTGTTTTTTCTTTATTTATTTTTTATTTTATTTTAAATATGATGACAAATAATTATAAGAAAACAACTCATTAGTTCCAAGTTACTGCAATAGGATATTAATATGCATATAAAAATATAAAAATATGATATTTTTACTCTGGTTCTGCATCGCCACGCCTCCCTCCTGGTCGTCGCTTGGGTTATAGATCGGGTTTCTTCAAAACCCGATCTACTCTTCCCTGTTGATCCCGTTGCCAAACGTGCCTCCCCACCTCCTTCCACGGCTCCATAGCTTCTCGATTTTGCCAACTGCTCTCTGACCAGCCACCCACTTGCCGACGCATGCATCTCACGCGCTCCATAAAAACCTTCATCCGCTTCTCATCTAGTTGTGCTACTATTCTGAATGGTTGTACTTTTGTTGTAGCTTTTTTGTTGTTTTCCAGTATTTTCTGTTTATGTTGTGTTTTGTTTTATTTTCTGTTTGTTGTGGGTTGTCGTTTCCCTGATTTGAAGTGGTTTGATCTTGTGGAGGAAACTTTTGTCACCGGTGATCGTCCTTCAACGGATCCGATTCGGTTATCTGCAATGCCTGCTCTGCAACAACCATTTAACGGTGGTTGTTACCTTTACCGCAATAGACTCTTCATCGAGTTCTTTTGCATTTGTCACCACCTTGTGATTTGTACTGCATTTACCTTTTGGGCCTTGTTGTTGGGATGCTCATCCCTTTTGTTGTCAATTAGTCCTGTAACCTATTTTCCATTATTTGAGTATAATGATTAATGAGCTTTCAATTCTGATTTGATGTCAAATGAGTGGAAGATCAGACTTGGTAGTATGTTCACTATGTTGCCATTGCCAAGATTTCAAAAGGATAAGTGGAACTTAAAAAAAAAAAAAAAACTCAGGCAGATAAATAAAATTAAAAATATAATTTTTAAAATTACTTTGAGGTTTATTGAGGCAATTGTTTGATTTCAGTAACAACAAACTATCGCCTTAATTTGTTCAGTCTCTAACTTTCGTTACCACACAGAAGGTCGCCGCAACAAATGCATGTAGTTTTATGGAAATTTGAGAGAATTTTTCATATATTTAAGAAAATGAGACTGATGAATGACTTCTTCTTGACTTTATATATGTGTTTCTAATTTATAACCATATATGATGGCATGTGACAAGCACATGGACTGATTTTTCTTTTTATTCAGTGATTTTCAATCAATTTAATTACATATAATATATAGTTGAAAAATCATCATACACTATTCATACAATATAAAACGTGGTCAAACCAAGAGGCCACTAGTTCTAACATTCTTAACCCCCTTTGTTGATTGCCTGACTTTGCAGTTCTAGTAACTTCAAATTAAACAAATTAATTTCCTGATAACGACTTAATATATATATATATATATTTCCAATATGGTGACCTCTTAGTTCCTGAAAAGTTATTGCAATAGGCAATATTTAATATATACCCATCTAAATGAAAGTCCCATATATACTATATAGTAGTGTATGAGTATTTCATCTGCAATATAATTATAGATACTATCATGATTGTTGATATTATTATTATTATTATGTTATTATTATTTTTGTTGTTTTATACTTCTTAGATTATATGTGTCATAAGAGACTCTCTCAGGGATTGCAACTAGAAGAGTAGAAGAGAACAACACATCCCCAAAAAGGTAATATAGCAAAATAAGCATGTTCTAATTACTTATAAATTTTTTTTAAAAAAAAAAGAAAGAAAAGAAAAGAAAAGAAAGAGCATGTTCTAATTAATTGGGGTTCAAACGGTACATATTTCATTTTCAATATATATTTTTCAAATTGTTCTCAAGGGATAACTTAATTAATTGAGGATCACACCTCGTGAAGCAGAGATCATTAGTTTGAATCCTCCACCGGCCCCTTTCCCTCCCCTTGTGCCAACAAGTCAACAATATATATATATAATTTCACTCAACCGGCTCATCATATCCTGGGCCTCAATGTCAACGATAGGCCCACAGAGCTATTGATTCAGGAAGACACAATCCAAACTCGAGTGGGACTCTACTAGAAAAATTTGGGCTGACAGTCATACTCTAAGTTGAACTATAATAAGAGCTCATGTCCAATTTAAACTCTCAACAATACTCATAGGTCAAGTTGGGGGTAGAAACCCTAATTTCTACCTTTTCCCTTATAAATAAGCTCATACACCAAGTATAAAAGATAGACTCAATTATGGGAATAACTTCACTTCAGTCATGGCAAACAAGGTGGGTTTTTAGCCCTCCAATAGCTGAATGCCAAATCAGCTTGGGGCAACAAAATAAAATGAGAACACATGCACCTGATTTTTAACCCATCACAGTCCCAGCCACTCCGCCACCCCCAGAACCGCTGCTTTCTCTCTCCCTCTATCTCTTCGTCAGCCAAGTGGGGTGGCGCAGGACACCCCAGAACATTCTGGGGTGGCCGGCAAGCCAGCCCTAACCCATGGGGTGGTTCGCGCCACCCCAAAATGTTGCTGGGGTGGCCCGCGCCACCCCAGAAACATCTGGGGTGCCTCACGGCCACCCCAGCCACCATGGGGGCGTCTTGCGGGCCACTCCAGAGCATATGGGGTGGCCATGAGATGGCCTAGGGGTGGCCTAGGGATGGCCTGCGCGGCCACCCCGTGGCCTGTGGTTGGCCGCGCCGGCCAACCAGATGGGGTTGGTGGTTCTTTCATGACTGCCCTTATTTTGTTTTTTGTTTTGGTGTTTTGTTCTCATTTTAAGTTTTTGCATTTTTCTTAAAATGCTGATGTGTCATGTGATGATTAGTGGGCAGAAAACTCATGTTTTCTGCCACAACCGTATAGCAGCAGCTCTCCTCAATTATTGTGTATGGGTCATACTTTTCTCAAATGAACTAACTTGGCATCAAAGTGAGACTGTTAGATCAAATTATTTATTTTATTTTATTTGATTTTTTTGGGGTAAAGAATATATAGTTTTGCTTCAACTCAATACCTTTTTTTTTTTTTTTTTTTTTTTTTTTTTT
>NC_081549.1:7032638-7042458 GCF_901000735.1 Corylus avellana | reverse complement strand
ATGATATTATAAGAAAGAAGAATGATGATAAACCCTCCTACATGTTGCCCTAAGATGTATCAAAAGAAGTATAAAGAGAAGTACAAGAAATGAGTTAAATGTTTATGAAATGAGGGTACATGTATGGAGAAGAGTATTTTTGGCCCCAACATAAGTAAGGATGAGAGGAGTTCAGTACTGATACTCGGATGGAGGCGAAACCACTGAAGGAGGCTATGCAAGAAGGTGGTATTCCATCAATATGACCGTTGAGTGCACCAAGAAAGAGTTAATTGACGGTCGGGCATAGCTGAGGTCATAGTTCAGTGCCAAGGTCACAAGGACCCGCAACCCTCGTACACGAGAGTAACAGTGTACATGAGCCTTAATATGAGAAAATGATAATATAATTTCAACAATGATATACTATGATGATTTACAATGATGATCTACAATGATGATTTATAATGATGCATTATGTTGATGATTTATAAAGATGATTTATGACGATGATTTATTACTAGATGAAATAGTATGTATATGCTATGGGAGATGCAACCATACATTCATGTATTATTATGGCTGGATGTATATTTATTTTTGAAAACGATTTTCAAAACTGAGAACAAGGAGTAAAACTATTTATGGTTGTGGATTTTACTTGCTGGGCTCCTTTGGGCTCATTCAATTTTATTTCTTATTTTCAGGTAGAAATGATGCTGGAATAGGAGGCCGGAATGAGGGCGGAAATAATTATTAACTTTCAAAATCTTTTCATATCAGTTATTGTAATAATATGATATTCTGCAACTAAAGCTTGATGTTTTCTAATTCCGCTTGTAATAAAACCTCTTGAAAAATGTTTTATACATTTATCGTATCCTTAAAAAAATCAAGTACTCTGATAGACCTTATAGATATTTGCAAAAACTTTTGTTGTAAAAGAAGAAAAGTGGCAAACTCAGCCTTAACGGGCTGGAGATGTTACAATTTTGGTATCAGAGCAAAAAGTTATAAGGTTCTGTAGACTTTTCAAAAAGTAATAATGAGAAGCCATATTCCGGCCAAGTAGAGTATGTATTTTTGTGTGGTTTCTAATAAATAATGCATGGGCATTTTTCTAAGTGTTAATTTTTGGTTAAAAAAAAAAAAATCATCTTGGTGTGATTAATTTGGAGCATTTTATTATTGTGATCAAGTTAATGACGAAGATAGATTTTTTATTTTTATAGATAGGTTGTGATCTATAGTATCTGCCCATTTGGATTTGCGGCAATTTTATTGAGTATCGATCGATAAGAGTATATTTTAAGGTGTCTCGAGGATTTAGAAAAGATTATTGATCATGATTTAAAAATCGTATGATGATTTTATAGATTTAGGTTGCGAGATGATTTGTGTAATTAACTTGGTGACAAAATAGTTTTATGGATTTAGGTTGTGAGATAAATTGTGTAAGTGACTTGGTAACGAATGGTCTTATGGATGTCGGTTGTGAAATGATTCTTGAATTAAATTAATGATATAAGAATTTATATGAGTTTTTGGTAATGGCTAAGGTTTAGTTGATGACAATAATGACACTATGATTAATGTTGTAATATATAAATTGATGAATAGGGATTACGTAGTGACATGAAGTGAATGCCTAAGTATTGCAGGGATAAATGCAAATGAGGTATACCCTAGAATCTATAAGATATTTTGATATTTACATTTGTGGTTTAAGGATTTTGATATTTTCAAATGATTGTGATGACTTTAAGGTACAATTCATGAAATCTTTGAGGTAATTCTTAGAATTTGAGGTGTTAGGTTTTCTGTAATTGAGGTAAACTATATTGAAGTGACGCTTAAAGTTTTGAGGATGAATTGGTGCTCCTAGGTTGTGGATAATATTTAAATTTTGAGGCATTAGTAGGTATGGTATTATGAGAATTTTAGTTACATGCCAAAGCTTTTGATATAATTTTTTTTTTCACTAGGTAAAGATGATGGATTATTATTCTTAAGGTAATTTGAAGCATTAAGGTAAGAGTTGAAAGACAATATAATATAGTGATATGATATAAATTTCTTTTATAAAATATATGTTCAATGATATTCAGGTATTTTAGAGGTTGATAACATGTGATTGTGCGTATTTAGATGTTTTATTGAGTGATTAACTTGTTAAACAGATTGTTTTGTTTAAAGGAATTTATTACAATGACAGAATGATTACATAATGAATATTAAATGAGTACTGAATGATTACGAAAAGAAATGTTTGGAGAACAAGCTCCTTATAATATTGCACACCATTGTCCATTATTAAAAAAAAAAAAAAAAAAAAAAAATTGCATAAGGAGACATGTAGTAATGATGAGCAGATGATTCCTCAGAGCTACTCCATGAAGATTATTTCTGCACAGAAAAAACCTAGTATGAGCAGAATCGTATATATTAATATATTTGAATTATCGAAGAAAATATTTATTTCTAATGAGGTACCCGACTAGAGCTTGTGTGGAGAGACGTGCAACACCCCTGGACATCGACCCGGAGTTTTTCGTGTTGTCGCTGGAGACGTTTGGTATTCTTTTCCATTTTTAGCACATTTGGTCCCAAGTATTTTGCGGAAGATAACACCAGCTTTTTCAGCTAAATATTCTTCTGCTTCAAATTCACGTGTTTTCGTTTGTAGTAATTGAGAAGTCGCTGCAAGACCCCAATTTGATTTCTTAAGACTTTCAGCTCAACATTTCTGGCACTCAAACGTTGTGCCATGTCAGAAACTGAAGTAGCACCTTGGATACTGAACGCCAATGAATTATTAATAGCATCAATATCCGACCTATCAGCTGACAATGTTTGATCTCGTGGAATTACGAAACCTTTGACCACTGCTACAGCAGTAGAATCGTGGAGCATGACAGAATTGTGAATAGTGATAAGATGATTGTCAAAGACAAAAGTTGGCTACCATACGTCAGGATGTACAGTAGGTTCATTAGGGTGTGCAACAGGTACGACGGGATGTATAGCAGGCACTTCAGGGGAAACAGCAGGCATGTTTGGTTGCACATGAGGCATAACAATGGGATGTGCTGCAGGAGCAACATTCAAATCGATGTTGTTAACGGATGATGATGATGCTGCCATATTTAGGAGAGTAAGGAAAATAGTTAAGAATACGAAAAATTTGGGAGAGATGAAGTATTGGGAATAAGTGTGTAGAAGAGACTGAGCGTCAGAAACTGAAAAGATTTTTTGAAGTTTCTGGAAGCAGCAGACGAGTGGCTTTAAAGAAATTTTTCACTTCAGGTGGAATAAAGAGTAAACAACAAATGTTAGGCGACCTCGGGCCGCGAAGGATTTTTGTCAAAAGATCCCGTTGAAGTAGGATCTGGTCTCCTGTCATAAATTCGACTGAGCTCATTTTTTCAAACTTACTGTTCACTCAACGACTTTGAATTCCATGTGTGGGCAACCGAATGAATTGTCATGCCAACGCGCACCACACGCGCTCGTTCATTATCCAGAAATCCTTCCTATAAATTTATACCTCTTTCTCCATTGCAACACATGCCTTCAGATCATACCCCTTCACCTGAGATCTTCTGCTAATAGCCTTCTATACAATGAAAGCTCGACTTTTCTCCTAGTTGAGCGTATCCTCAAGAAAAAAATGCAGCATCGCAACTTGATTTACAAACCCAACACCTTATACTCTCAGTAGTAAACCATTGAAGTAAGATTATCGTTGATCATGTCCTGATGAAGCAAGATTATCCTTGATCATGCTTCTCAGGCTAAATATCTCTATTTTCTTCAAGTATTCATACATGACAGAGGAGAGAGAGCATCTGATGTGGGTATTTTGAAAGTCTCGGAAAGGAGTCACATGCATATCATGTCCTGAAATGCTTATCAAATTTTCATTTCTGGAAAACAACAGGACTATCTGTCTCTCTTTTCTCTTCTTGACCTTGTAAGACCCAAGAGAGAGAAATTATAACATGTGTTTTGGGACTTCCAGCTTGGAAACTTACCCATATCTTGCTTTGCTTGCTTATCAATTTCATCTCTAGAACGTAGCAAAGCACAACATGTATTAGTCAAGAATGGATGAGGATCTTGCATTTAATGTAATCGTGTATTTCAATTGAGTTTGACTAATAATTACGAGTTTTTTTGTTGAGTTATGAGTTATCAAGTAAAGATGTAGTACAGAGAGATTTTCGCTGATATTGTAGCATCGACACAAGATTTGGGAGGAGAAAATAGAAACGGTTGTGTATTTAGACTGAATCGAATTATGATGTCACTTCTAAGATATATCCATGTAATGACATTTTTGGGAGATATAAACTGTAGAATGTTGGTGCTATTTACTTTTACGGATTTATGATGGTGAAAAGTTAATAATTATTGGAGCATCATATTAATATTTTGTATACACGATTTGGAACTAAGAGAAATATAGGCAGGGATGATTTTTACACCTTTTGGTAAGATTGATTAAATTAGATCGAGGAAATTATTGTAGGCTTGCAAGGAGGACTATGATATTTTGAGGTATGGACTAGTGATCACATGATTTTTTTAAAATTGATGTTTAAACCTTGACTATAAACTGTCTTATATAAGGAGATGGATAATTCGATTGTTGTCATTGAGGTTGAAAAAAAAAAATGGAAAAGATTTTGAGGTAAGATTTTAATGTGAACTGATGAAGGATTGCAGAAATCGAGACTTTCGATTGTGAATAAGATTTACTCCTAGAAGGAGATGAAATTTCAACATGATAAAAGTGAATATTGGAGAGAAGGCTTTGATGAATGATTGAAAGGAATATTTTAAATCTGAATCGCTCAATTTGAAGATTGGACGATAATATTATAGGCTTTAATTTCGATGACGAAATTTTAATAAGGAAGGAAGATTGTAGCGCCCCAGAATTTTCAAAATTATTTAAATAGATTATTTTGATGATGATGTTACTTTAATATTTATTTTAGCCAATGATTTTAATTCTTGGGAAATTTATGGTGTTACAGAGAGTAGTAATTAGAGAATGGTAATTGATGAAATAATAGGATAATAAATGGTAGGAAGAATAGTATTGGTAGGTAGAATAGTAAGGGAAGATAGAATAGTTAATGGTAGGTATAATAGTATTGGTAGGTAGAATAGTTAATGGTATGTATAATAGTATTGGTATAGTAAAAGGAGGGTAGAATTGTAAATGTAATGTATAATAGTTATACATTAGTTAATGGTAGGTATAATAGTGTTGGTAGGTGGAATAGTAAAATTAGTGTAAAATTGTAAATGGAAGGTAGAATAGTATTTAGGTTTTTCCTATAAATAGAGTTCTTCCCCTTTACAAATTTCACCACTCCTCTTCCTTCTCTTCCACATATTCTTCCTTCTTCTGCTTTCTGCTCGATCTTTCTTCTTTCTGAGAGTGTTTACACAGAGCAGAGAGAGAAAGGGCGAGACAAAGTGCTGCAAGAAAGAAAGAACACGGGAGAGAACGGACTTGAGAAATTAGTTTCAAAAGATATGCTAGTGGTGTTAGTCAGATTGGAGCAACTAGATCCTTCAGACCACTTTTAGCTTCAGTCTAGAGGTAAGTAAATTTACTGCCCCTTCTAAAATTACTTCATGTCATGCTATTTATACATTCTTGTATCAAACTGTAAATGATTATTTTATTTACCTGTCATGGAGATATGTTGCATGCATGAAGGATTTCTAAAAGAATTATTTATAAAGTTTCTATTTCTTTAAACACCTTCTAAGTACAACAAGTTTATATTGAGAAAATTTTTCATTTTTGAGAAAAGAAAGTTGAGAAATGATGATTATAAGAAAGAAGAATGATGATAAACCCTCCTACATGTTGTCCTAAGATGCATTAAAAGAAGTACAAGAAATAAGTTAAATGTTTATGAAATGAGGACACATGTATGGAGGAGAGTATTTTTTGCCCCAAGATAAGTAAGGATGAGAGGAGTTCAGTACTGATATTCGGATGGAGGTGAAACCACTAAAGGAGGCTATGCAAGAAGATTGTATTCCATCAACATGACTGTTGAGTGCACCAAGAAAAAGTTAATTGACGGCGGGCATGACTGATGCCACAGTTCAGTGCCATGATCACAAGGACCCGCAACCCTCGTACACAGGGGTAACAGTACATGGGCCTTAATATGAGAAAAGTGATAATATAATTTCAACAATGATATACTATGATGATTTACAATGATGATCTACAATTATGATTTATAATGATACATTATGTTGATGATTTATGACGATGATTTATTACTAGATGTAATAATATGTATATGCTACGGGAGATGCAACCGTACATACATGTATTATTATGGCTGGATGTATATTTATTTGTGAAAACGATTTTCAAAACTGAGAACAAGGAGCAAAACTATTTATGGTTGTGGATTTTACTTGCTGAGCTCCTTTGGGCTCATTCAGTTTTATTTCTTGTTTTCAAGTAGAAAGGACGCTGGAATAGGAGGCCGGAATGGGGGCGGGAATAATTATTCACTTTCAAAGTCTTTTCATATCAGTTATTGTAATAATATGATATTCCGCAATTAAAGTTTAATGTTTTCTAATTCTGGTTGTAATAAAACCTATTGAAGAATGTTTTATACATTTATCGTATCCTTAAAAAAATCAAGTACTCTGATAGACTTTATAGATTTTGCAAAAAATTTTGTCGTAAAAGAAGAAAAGTGGCAAACTCAGCCTTAACGGGCTGGGGATGTTACAAAATTTGTCTACTTTTTCTCTTTGATTGTTTTGCATTATCTCTTGACAAATCATTGTTTTCCCGATCCCGAGTGTTGAATGTAGCCACTTTAACAGCTTGCCCATCAATAGACCTTCCATTCATGTCACAAATGTCCTCAATCACGGATTGAGACTCTGCAAAAAATTTGTCTCGCAATTTCAAGTTTCTACGCCAAAAAACTTATTACAACACTATTTTGTGGCTTATGCAAAATACAAACTATCCTTTTTTTTTTAATACTATCGGCTATTAATTTGTTTTAAATTTTTTAAATTGAGATAATTGAAATTCTCATATATATATAATGACCCAACTTTAGACGAGGCTCCCTGTAAGTGTTATTGAAGCATCTCGTCCGGACACGATGCTTTTAGAAGACTCACAAGGCTTAAACAACATTTTATAACCATCACAACATTTTAGCACCATTAACATGCTCCGGTTCTTGCTTCTCCAGCGATTTAAGCACAAAAGCTGATGAGAATGGCAGGGTAGTGAAGCAGGTTTTATGAATTTGGTTAAGAATGACGAGCAATGAGTTGGTTTGAGATCCAGGTTGCGGCACAGAGGTTCCATTTCTGGGTCAAAAATGTTGCCCGTCCTAGCCTTTTAATTAGATAAAAAAAAAGGCCTCGAGGTAAGCAACACCATAAACTCCCAGCATCACAGCAATAACAACAACAAAACCATCCGCAAATCAGAAGCATAACAGTACTTCAAAAGAAATGTATAGAAAACCATACAAAGAATCAAATCAAAAGAAGCAAAAACAAAATCCTCATAAACAACAACACCAGAAACGCTCAGCAACATAGTAATAAACAACAACAAACCAACCACATAACAACATGCACCACAACATCTTAGAATCGACCAAAGCACATCAGCACTACAAAGCAGCTTGTAAATCAAAAAACTAACAGGAATACCCCAATGTTTCACAGGAGAACATTAGCATCTTGACATTATTTCCCAACAACCTCGGAACTAACCCCCCAACAAATACTTTGCAAAATCTTTTCTTTGGAGTTAGGCTGATTATCAAATTTGACATTATTTCGTTATCAACCCGGGAACTAACCTCCCAGGAAATGTTTTTTGTTTTGTTTTTTTTTTTTATCAGGTAGTTCTAGAGCTACAAGATAATGGGAACTTGACTACCTAAGATGAACCTCCTGTGGCTCTTTTAATCTTTAGGATGTAGTAACTCTTAGATTTTATGATGTAGCTAATCTTGCAAACATACACCTCCAAAGTTGTATATGAATTAACACAGGCCAACTATATAGCCCTAGAAGAACGTTTTGTAATACGTACAAAGCCTTGCAACTTCTAACAGCAAACCTTCATTTAACAGCTTTTGAATTTCTCTTTATACGAAACATTTCAAACTTCATTTCTCTTTATATGAAACATTCCACTGTTGGGAACTCTCTGACAACTTATCAAGAAATTTATACACATTATCATCCATAAGGCTTAAAAAACTTCCATCATTCATGGCCTCAAACATATTATGGTTAGACTGAGTGAAACTGTTGTAAATGTATTGGATGAGACATCAAGTCTCAAATCCACGGTGGGGACATTTTAAAGGCAAGTCTTTAAACCTCTCCCAAACCTCTCCCAACTGATTGACATATGTACATGATGTAAGACTGAAGGCATCAGGAGTAATTACTTGCTGAGCATTAATAAGCTATGATCTCAACTTATAAAGGATTTGTACAGAGATTGAAATGTAAGAGGAAAGAATGTTAACCAAAGGACTTCCATTTACGTAGTTGTTGTTCACGTGGGTTAAGCTCCTTAAGATAAGAATAAGCTCCTTAAGATAAGAACAGGGTCCCATGTTTCCTGTGACAACTACTTTCCAAGGTTTGCAACCATAGTGATTTAAGTTGAACCGTGATTTCAGCCGGTCTGATTCGAAGGTTGGTGAGATGTTTGACTAGTTCTGTTTCAGCAATATCCATATAGCTTCAACACAATGAGAGGTAATCACCAAGTACAATTTTCACAGGTTTCAGGGTCTGGCACGATTAAGAAAAACAAAAAAAGCATGGGGGAGTAGGTACATAGAAATATAAAGGACATACCTCAAAGCCTCAAACTCAACATGGCTATGCAAAAAAGAACAACAGACTTATAAACAAACAGAAGTAGTCATCAGCTTGTATAGTGAGAGTTCCACATTTAAAACAAATTATGTCTAATTCTCACAGCACTTCAACTGATATTTTAGGTATAGACAATAAGACATCATACACAAGTGCCTAAGGGGTAGTGAGACACTCCAACAACGAAATCATCAAAGATCCCACTAATACCAGCAAAAACCAAATAATATGCCAATTGTATTACAAGCCCTCATAGAGAGCTAAAACAAAACCAATCAAAAATAGGAAAACAAAACCTGCAGAAAAAGCAAACTACGCCAATTGTTATTATAATTAACATGTTACCCTTCTTATGCTACCATACTGCTGTACCATGGAGAAGACAGGGGCTAGGCACCTGTAGAATGAAAATGCCAACACTAGACACACACACACACAGACACACATATATATATATATATGTGTGTGTGTGTGTGTGTGTGTGCGTGCGCGTGCGCGCAATGAAATGATAACATGATTTGAGGCAGTTTTGTTTCCATTTATCACATAAAAATTAAAGACTCAAACTAATACTTGGGTTGAGTAAGTGTAATTTGAAATTTAAAAATTAATTACAACACAAGTAATTACCAAATATTATGAAATTAGTAAATCAATCAGCATAAATAATTTGGTAACAAAGTGGAAACATTTTGAAGAAATAAAGGTAGCCAAACCCAGGAAGCTCATCCATTAATAGAAGACTTAGGCTCCGTTTACTTCGATGTAAAATGGTTTCCTTCGTAAAATATTTTCAGGAAAGCTATTTTTCTTGAAAATATTTCTCATCGAAAACATTTTACGGCGTTTACCTTGTACACGGAAAATAATTTTTTTTTTTAATATCTTTTTTATATATATTTTTTCCAATAAG
>NC_081549.1:7030583-7032538 GCF_901000735.1 Corylus avellana | reverse complement strand
TTTTATTTTGTTTACCTTGTAAACGATGCAAACAAGGTAAAAAGAACAAAGCATTCATGTGAATTCTTTCAATAAAATAAATAAATAACTTCAGTTAGTTCTTCGTGTAAGAACTTATAATTTCAAGAAGAGAAATGAGAACAAGGAAGGGAGACTCAAAGAATTAAGGTGGTTTGGCCTATAACTTACGTCCATACATCAAAGTCATTTCATAACTACATTTTTCCTTGAATATTTGATTGTATAAAAGCCTTTTCTTCTACTTACGAGAGTGGACTTTGAGTGGTGCTCTCAGGTTAGGACAAGTGATGACATTGGATGAAACTAGGCATAGCTTTGACTCGGGCCACTCAACCAATCCTCGGGAAACATAGAACTTTTAGGCCCTGGGCTTCTAAAGGGTGTTAGTGCCTCCAAATCTGACGGGTCTTAGGCTCCTATGATGTATGGGCTTTAGGCAATTCTAAGGCCTTACAGGAGTCCCCCAATTTCATTGGATGATTTGAGAATATGTACACGAGAATTTTGTCTAGTGGTCCTAAGCTTTTCAAGGGTCTCTGGCAATTCCCAGGCCTTACAAAATCTAGAAAATGATCAAATTTAATTTGCTCCTCTTCTCCAATTCATTTGGGTTCTCTAATCTGTTGTAGAAATTTATTTAGTGGTTGCATGGCAAGTGAAAAACACTTAACGACTTCAAAGCCCCAATTAATGCGAAATTAACAATATTTAAATATAAGCAAACAATCATCAAAATAAGAGGAAATCTTTCAGAAAACAATCTAAAAGTAAAACCTCTCCGCAACAACTAAACACAGGAAATCACTATCAAAAGATTATCTAGAGATTACAGACACTAGGAACACTTACAACCCTTTGCAAGACCTTGGCTCTGTAAGATCGACAAGCCTACAACTCATCTCCTTTCTCACAATCTTCTTCAACGTGATTCTCCTTTACGGGATCCTTCCGATAGACTTCTCAATGAAGCACACAATGAAACTAACAAAATCCTCTAAGAGGAATAATTAGGCTTACACATATTTTGTCACTGAACACAGCCTCTCACGAAATCAAGGGTGGAATTTCGTACTTCTCTCTCTATAAAGATGTATATATACCACCGACAAAACCCTAGACTTGACACACTTAAAATCACGTTTTGGGGCGTAAAACTTACGGGGTGTCCGAAAATGTTAATGGGCTATCTAGACAGGGCCTTACGGGGCAGAAACTGAGTTTCTAGAACTGTTGTCCGGACATGGGGAAGGCCTGTCCGGACAAGGCATGCAGACTTGCAGTGGGTGAAACCTGCATTCTGGAAATGCTGTCTAGCCTGGATCAACAGCTTTGATCGATGGGCGTTTGTGGTCTGATTGAGCTGAAACTTTCTATGGATGTTAATGACACGTGAATCCTCATTGTGAATGGTGGAGATTGGATTCTAAGCATTTTATACCAATCTTTGAGCCCATAGACAGCAGCCTCTGTATTTTGAAACAGAATTAAGCCAACAAGATACTAACAGCAAGAATTGTAATCCCCATAAATTGTAGATAGGAATTTAAGAAAATAACCCAATTGACAAACCCTAATTACACGAAAATCAAGAACTACAAGCTTTCTAACCACTGAAGTTAACAATTTTTGCTTTTTTAAGAATTATCAATTTTGCAGACAATGAACAATAATAATAATAATAATAATAATAATAAATAAAAAAGATGCTTCAACCGCCAGAGTTTCAAGATTACAAGAGGAAGCTCAGTAGAAGAGTTGTCCAAAAGTTTTGGAGCTACTGTGGTAGAAGCAAGTAGGTCATATGGTTGGTACAAGGAAGTTCTCTGTTAAAAAAAGCTTTTATAAGTGTGTCCTTCTTGTAAATTAAGGCTCCGTTTACTTCGACGTAAAATAGTTTCTAGAAAATGATTTCTATATTTTACGGTGTTTACTTC
>NC_081549.1:7001480-7030483 GCF_901000735.1 Corylus avellana | reverse complement strand
TTTGATTTTAAATGAGTACATGTAATCCATAAAGTGCAGTGCTATGAGGACTTTAGCATTTTGTTGTAGGAATCTGTCAGCTATTATAAGTATTGTGGTTGGTACTGTCATTTCATGTAGGCTCTGATTGTATCACCCACCAAATATTTATACTAACTAATTAAAGAATTTGTTCGATCAGAATCATTCTCAACGAGTCTTTAAGAAGTGATTCCATTTGTGCACGGGACCGGAGTTTACTCTGTAGGGATGGGTCCGAAAGGTCCTACCTTGGAGAGGTTCCTTGACATAATAAATAATAATAATAATAATAAAAATGAAGTGATTCCATTTTTTTAATCAGGTCCGGGTAGATAATGTCTTGAGCGACTGATCTGGCAGAACAACTCAAAAGATTAAAACAAAATTACTATTTGGTGAATTTATTATTTTAAAGAAATTCCAGATTCATCTTAAAATGAGTATTCGAAGTTTATAACAAGGTAGTTAACTTATTTAGACGGATGCTTATTCTTCTTGTTGCTGTTAGGAGCTTATAATTTTTTACATAATTCACAAACACGTCACAAAATTAGAAAGATAGGGTTTAGTACAATAGGATTCGTGTCAAACTGGGCCGACACGATTAGATACGATTAATAAATAAATTAATTTCGTAATAACCCATGTCATTAAATTATTATTTTTTCCATTAGAAAAATAAAAAACTAGGCCACATCTTACTCTCACCTTTGGGCCTCAATAGCAAAAAAACCACTAATAGGCCTTGCCCAAAGATCATTTTGATCGGCCTGAAGATGCCCAACGATGGATGGGTGGACGACCAAATAGCCTTCAAAAGTACTCCTGCAAGATTGATATTCTCAATCACTTCACTTATAATTTTTAGGGAGTGGGATATACAATTGGAAAAAGTTATTTGAGCATGTTAATTAGATATATGGGGCTAGGATGAATCTATAAATCGTTTGAATCTATCATCCTGCAGGAAAAAAAAAAAAAAAAAAAAAAAAAATCTTTTTCTTTGTAAAGTGAGTAAGGGCACCTATGAGTGTGCAGCCCAAACATTAACCATTACAATGTATTAAGTGAGTAACGTCATACCCCTTTTTATTCTATGTTGTTTTGTAGATTGTTCCATTTACGGAACTTTGTCCATGTGCTTACCGCCCTTTATAGCGGCCCGAATTACCCATTTGGGTTAGATTATTTATTTGATTCATTCCCACCTACTTTTAGGTAGCAATACTGTATCTTATCTTTTCTTATTTTTCTTATTTTTATTTTTAATTTCCCCTTTCCCCCCCTTTGAATAGAAAATTAAAAAAGAAAAAGAAAAAAAGAGTGAGTAACATCATATCGATGTGAGCCGGTGCCTTGGAAAAGATAGAAAAATGAGTGTGTGAAACAACTTGCTACAACAAAAGTGTGAAAGTAGCGATCTTTCTCTGTTTGGTTTTCTGAATCGGTGAGACTTAGATTATGGATATTGTGGGCATCGCTCTAGTAGCGTGCTCCACCGCTAGAAAAAGAAGACGCTAAAAATTCAAAAAACCAGACACATGGAATAACTCATCTAGATCCTATTTTGGTACAAGAAAGGTATTGGTACCGTATTTTTTTTTTTTCATAAGGTACTGGTACCGTATTTTATTTCACTGTATTATTTTTTTGTAACACTTTGTAAATCCAAAAACGTTTTCAACCTAAATTACACTACATTTTCTTTCTTATGTTTTATATTGTACGGTGAATGAGAGAGTGGCTTTTACTACAAACCTTATTGGTTTTTTTGGCATGAGGGGAAGGGCTGCAACTTGCTTGAATAGACTTTACTGCCGTAAATTAATCTCTCGATTATACTTGTACATAGTGCTTTTGTTTTTTCTTTATTTATTTTTTATTTTATTTTAAATATGATGACAAATAATTATAAGAAAACAACTCATTAGTTCCAAGTTACTGCAATAGGATATTAATATGCATATAAAAATATAAAAATATGATATTTTTACTCTGGTTCTGCATCGCCACGCCTCCCTCCTGGTCGTCGCTTGGGTTATAGATCGGGTTTCTTCAAAACCCGATCTACTCTTCCCTGTTGATCCCGTTGCCAAACGTGCCTCCCCACCTCCTTCCACGGCTCCATAGCTTCTCGATTTTGCCAACTGCTCTCTGACCAGCCACCCACTTGCCGACGCATGCATCTCACGCGCTCCATAAAAACCTTCATCCGCTTCTCATCTAGTTGTGCTACTATTCTGAATGGTTGTACTTTTGTTGTAGCTTTTTTGTTGTTTTCCAGTATTTTCTGTTTATGTTGTGTTTTGTTTTATTTTCTGTTTGTTGTGGGTTGTCGTTTCCCTGATTTGAAGTGGTTTGATCTTGTGGAGGAAACTTTTGTCACCGGTGATCGTCCTTCAACGGATCCGATTCGGTTATCTGCAATGCCTGCTCTGCAACAACCATTTAACGGTGGTTGTTACCTTTACCGCAATAGACTCTTCATCGAGTTCTTTTGCATTTGTCACCACCTTGTGATTTGTACTGCATTTACCTTTTGGGCCTTGTTGTTGGGATGCTCATCCCTTTTGTTGTCAATTAGTCCTGTAACCTATTTTCCATTATTTGAGTATAATGATTAATGAGCTTTCAATTCTGATTTGATGTCAAATGAGTGGAAGATCAGACTTGGTAGTATGTTCACTATGTTGCCATTGCCAAGATTTCAAAAGAATAAGTGGAACTAAAAAAAAAAAAAAAAACTCAGGCAGATAAATAAACATAAAAATATAATTTTTAAAATTACTTTGAGGTTTATTGAGGCAATTGTTTGATTTCAGTAACAACAAACTATCGCCCTAATTTGTTCAGTCTCTAACTTTCGTTACCACACAGAAGGTCGCCGCAACAAATGCATGTAGTTTTATGGAAATTTGAGAGAATTTTTCATATATTTAATAAAATGAGACTGATGAATGACTTCTTCTTGACTTTATATATGTGTTTCTAATTTATAACCATATATGATGGCACGTGACAAGCACATGGACTGATTTTTCTTTTTATTCAGTGATTTTCAATCAATTTAATTACATATAATATATAGTTGAACAATCATCATACACTATTCATACAATATAAAACGTGGTCAAACCAAGAGGCCACTAGTTCTAACATTCTTAACCTCCTTTGTTGATTGCCTGACTTTGCAGTTCTAGTAACTTCAAATTAAACAAAATAATTTCCTGATAACGACTAAATATATATATATTTCCAATATGGTGACCTCTTAGTTCCTGAAAAGTTATTGCAATAGGCAATATTTAATATATACCCATCTAAATGAAAGTCCCATATATACTATATAGTAGTGTATGAGTATTTCATCTGCAATATAATTATAGATACTATCATGATTGTTGATATTATTATTATTATTATGTTATTATTATTTTTGTTGTTTTATACTTCTTAGATTATATGTGTCATAAGAGACTCTCTCAGGGATTGCAACTAGAAGAGTAGAAGAGAACAACACATCCCCAAAAAGGTAATATAGCAAAATAAGCATGTTCTAATTACTTATAAATTTTTTTTAAAAAAAAAAGAAAGAAAAGAAAAGAAAAGAAAGAGCATGTTCTAATTAATTGGGGTTCAAACGGTACATATTTCATTTTCAATATATATTTTTCAAATTGTTCTCAAGGGATAACTTAATTAATTGAGGATCACACCTCGTGAAGCAGAGATCATTAGTTTGAATCCTCCACCGGCCCCTTTCCCTCCCCTTGTGCCAACAAGTCAACAATATATATATATAATTTCACTCAACCGGCTCATCATATCCTGGGCCTCAATGTCAACGATAGGCCCACAGAGCTATTGATTCAGGAAGACACAATCCAAACTCGAGTGGGACTCTACTAGAAAAATTTGGGCTGACAGTCATACTCTAAGTTGAACTATAATAAGAGCTCATGTCCAATTTAAACTCTCAACAATACTCATAGGTCAAGTTGGGGGTAGAAACCCTAATTTCTACCTTTTCCCTTATAAATAAGCTCATACACCAAGTATAAAAGATAGACTCAATTATGGGAATAACTTCACTTCAGTCATGGCAAACAAGGTGGGTTTTTAGCCCTCCAATAGCTGAATGCCAAATCAGCTTGGGGCAACAAAATAAAATGAGAACACATGCACCTGATTTTTAACCCATCACAGTCCCAGCCACTCCGCCACCCCCAGAACCGCTGCTTTCTCTCTCCCTCTATCTCTTCGTCAGCCAAGTGGGGTGGCGCAGGACACCCCAGAACATTCTGGGGTGGCCGGCAAGCCAGCCCTAACCCATGGGGTGGTTCGCGCCACCCCAAAATGTTGCTGGGGTGGCCCGCGCCACCCCAGAAACATCTGGGGTGCCTCACGGCCACCCCAGCCACCATGGGGGCGTCTTGCGGGCCACTCCAGAGCATATGGGGTGGCCATGAGATGGCCTAGGGGTGGCCTAGGGATGGCCTGCGCGGCCACCCCGTGGCCTGTGGTTGGCCGCGCCGGCCAACCAGATGGGGTTGGTGGTTCTTTCATGACTGCCCTTATTTTGTTTTTTGTTTTGGTGTTTTGTTCTCATTTTAAGTTTTTGCATTTTTCTTAAAATGCTGATGTGTCATGTGATGATTAGTGGGCAGAAAACTCATGTTTTCTGCCACAACCGTATAGCAGCAGCTCTCCTCAATTATTGTGTATGGGTCATACTTTTCTCAAATGAACTAACTTAGGCATCGAAGTGAAACTGTTAGATCAAATTATTAATTTTTTTATTTTTTATTTTTTGGGGTAAAGAATATATAGTTTTGCTTCAACTCAATACCCTTTTTTTTTTCTCCTTTGTACCTTCACAAAGAACCTTTTTCCGGTAAAAAAATATATATTCTGGTGCCCAATAACTCAACTACAATTAGCTCAAGAGTACACATCATATCTTTCTCAACATTAAGGTTCGATAAATAAAAGAAAAAAGAAAAGAAAAGAAAGAAGATTAAGTAAATAACAATATATAATGGGTTAGAACCGTAATCATATTAGTATGATGTACAAGCGATTACGGTTCTAATTATGCAACTACCTTAAGCGGTTATTTTTTATTGCTTTTAATAATATTTTAATAGAATAGATAGAAATATAGTTAATCGGATGTAGAGACATATAAAAATGACTTAGCTAAACTAGATAAAAATAAGTTTTAAAAAGCTATTTTACATAAAAATATGATTCATCCATTGAGAATGCTCTTAGATGGTCGCTATTTTAAGCGGTTAGCAATATTAAAATAACCACCCATTAGCTGTTATTAAACCTACAATCGCATCGCACAATTCCTTTTAACTTTTACGGACCGTATGTAACTTTTGGTGTATTAATTCTTGGCTTGCACATGGCAAATGGCTTAAGTAACGTAACTAGTTAGAGGGTGGCGTCCACGTCATAGACATTGATGTGGGAATTGTTAATTGCTGATTAATCAAATCCAATTTGATGTCTTGATGATTTGAAAAGGACACTGATGATTTTATAAGGGACACGAATTTAATTTATAGCCCCATTTTTTTTTTTTTTTTTTTTCTTTAAAAGACTCGATGTTTCTGGAATTGTCTTTCAAAAGTTTATTAAAGTCGGTGGATAAGATGTAGATTAATGTTGTTTTCCTCGATGGAATTGTTCTCTTCCAATAATAAAAGAGACACACCAAATTGTTTAATATTATTATATTCTACACGTCATCAATCCCTGGAGGCCAAATTTATTATTATATAGTTTTTTTTTTTTTTTTTTAGATATATTTGTTAGAGGCATGATATAAACCCAACTTTTTTATTCAACATAAGTCTAACTTTTGCCTTTTTTTTAAAAAAAAAATTAAAAAAGAAAAGAAAAAATGTCTAAAGCAATCCTATTTATTGGGTATTTTTCTTCATAATAATGTCTTTTTGTTTAAGAAAATGTCATTATTATGAAGAAAAATACCATTTTTCATTTTTTTTAAAATACCCAATAAAAGAAAAACAAAAAATAGATAAGATTGCTTCAGACATTCTTTTCATTTTTTATTTTATTTTATTTTTAAAATAAAAAAATAAAAAATAAAAAAACTCAAAATTAGATTTATGTTGGGCAAAAAAGTTGGGCCTTTAACATTTTCCTATTTATTATATAATTGTGTGTGGAAGAGGGTTTTTAATTGGATGGAGTATATTGTATAGCCCTTTGTTCATGATTTTTTGGAGACGTGCCAAACATGAACTAATTCATGCTGAACCCAAAAAAATGCCAAACATGAACTCATTCATGCTTGAACCAAAAAAAAGTTAATGTCATCTGAGTTGGCACGTGGATGAAAGTTGGGTTTTTTTTTTTTTTTTTTTAATAAATGGATGAAAGTTGGGTTTGGCCTCTATCTATCTTGTTCATGTGCCTACATGATGTTGCTAGATATAGACACGCGTCCTAAAGTAGGTGGCAAATTATTATAACATATGTGATTCGGTACGGGTATAGGCAAACTTGAGATCGGCTCGTATGAATTCGACTCAATTATTAAATGTGCCGTTCATGAACACAAATCTTAACTTGAATATTAAATGATACAAGTTTAGCTCGACTTGGTTAGGCTCGTAAGTAAGCTCGTGTGTATATATATATATTAATTAAGTATAAAGTAAGTAACAAATAATTAATTATAAGGATAAGTTGTAGTTAAAATAAATAGAAAGACTTAAATAACAATTGAGAAAGAAAGAAATAAGGTAAGTTGGAGTAATAATGCAATTTAGAAAGTTAAAAGGGTTTAAAAGAAAAAAATAATAATAATCTTATCCACACTCGTGGCTGTGGATCACGTTTGGGTCATAACCCTAAGGGTTGAGCCCTTTGTTCTCAAATCACGGACTTTACCAAAAAATAAAAAAAATCAAAAGAAACTTATACAAATTCCTTTAAATAAACATGAGAAATGGTAGGTGCTCTTTTATTGTTTTCATGGTATTCTCTCAACTGTGATGTGGCTTTTAAAATCACCAATAGATTAAAAGTCAATAATAATAATCTTAAATTCAACAATAATTTTAAAAGTCACATTACAGTTAAGAGAATACAAGAAGAACACTAGAAAAACACCTAATATTTCCCAATAAACATAGTGCAAGAGAGTTGACATATCAAACATCATGTTACATCGCTTGTCACATTATGTCAATTCCCAATTATAATGTATGAAGCCATAATTAATCCACATGCAAGAATCGTGGGAATACTTAACTTGTTCTTTTTATTTATTTATTTAACTTTATTGATCAATGTGGTGGGAGTGGGGAGTAGGATATAATAAATTCGAGATAAGCATTAAAAGTTTAAAGTTAATTTGTTTAGTTGTATTTCCAAACTAGAATACGTTTTAACGGTTCATTTATTTCCTATACGTTTAAACAAGTTCAAGGTTGAGCTTATTGATTAACTTATTATTTGCTCATAAAATATAAAATATATTGATTCTAATCTTATATCATTTAATGTATTCATGCCAATGATTAGTTACTTAATCAATTTAATTAGATTATTAATTCTTATTTATTAACTCTCAAAACTCAAATTCATCTACTTTGACTCAAATTCAAAGCCATATAAAATTCTTTAAGTTGTTGAGATTTTTTATGTCAGCATTTTATCACTTTTTAAAATGAGATAAATTACGATAAATATTGAAGTCATCAGATGATAAATATTAAATACCAATATTTAATTTGAAAAATTTATAGGGTATATTATTTAAAAAAATTTCTAAAAGAATCATTAACCGACAAAGAGAGCGTGGCAAACTCAAAATCACCTGATCAGTGGGTTGTATATATTGTTGGAGGACACGTCACACGTACTGGTTCCACAAACCACTTGCCTCCAAAAGCATTCACATGCCGGGTTTGCCGCTCCGTATCCGATCCGCATCCTTGTCATACACAGTACTTCCACTTGGTTTTCGGGTCAAAAAAGACCAAAATAGCTTACAGTATGCCGACACGTGGTAACAGTAAAAGAGTTGTGCATCAGTCCTCGTACGTTCTCGAACCGCTCATTGTTCCAACTCGCTTAATCAGCGCGTGAAAATTGAATCCCTCTATCTTCTATCAAATCGACACGTCGGATACAGCCAGTGCGGTCTCTCTGCGTCCGCGTCAAGTACGCGTAGATATATTTTTTTTTCGTGTCTTCTGACGTGGACTGGAGTGTTGTATAGAAACTGTGCAATGAACGTGGGCACGATGAGTCTCTGACTGCACTTCCAAGTACAGACCACGGTAAATCACGCCGGGAAAACATTTAGGAGGACCACCTTTGTCCGATGTGGATCATTATTCAAAGCCAGTGTCCTCTTAATTTATACAAAGAAAATTATATTATGAAATGTACGTGGACTAAATTATCGACACTATTGGTCGGTTTTTTGACTGTTTCTTTTAAGTATACCAATGGTGTCGGTCACGTGGCAACCGAGCCATTTGAACGATCATGTTTGGAGCCAAATTGTTCAGATTCGGTTCGACCCATGTCCAATTTTTGGCTAGAGCCATTTGGGTTTACTTTTGCATGAGCTGTTTGGGCGATTAAGTTGGACGAGGGAGGGCGATAAGAGAAGAGAGACGACATACAAGAGAGAATAGTTGGAAGTAGAGCCAATTGAGAAAAAAATGATGTAATTATCGATTGGGTTCGTTTTTGTCGTGCCATCTAAAGATTGATGAACATTAATAGACCCCACACTTGTCGATATTCCAATGCAGAAACCAAAAAGAATCTGATCGGATTGATGGAACTCAAAATGGTGTACGTCAACAGGGTTTCAAGGGATTATTTGTAGTGATGCAATGCATTTTTTCTGGCTCAGATTGTGACAACAAGGACAAAATAAAAACTATAAAAACAAAAAAAAAAAAATTGTGGTTTTTGGGGTATCCCAAAGGGCGGATCACACTTGAGTAAGTGGTTATTTTTTAGTTTGGAGTGACGGAAGTACTCCTCAACCAAAGAAACGATTTGGCCACTTCAAATCAGTCATGTTGGGATGGTTGAACTTTTTCTTTGGCTAAATGCGGTTTGACCACCCATGATGGCTGAGCTTTTTCTTTGGTTAAAGGTGGTTTGACCACCTATGATGGCTACTTTGGGAGTGGTTGAACTTATTACATGAATATGTAAAGACGATAGATTTTAAGTTCGGAAGAAATTCAAAATATTTTAGACTTTGAAGAAACTTAATATATTTTTCAAACACAATGTTTGAGATTAATTTGCTGATTACTCTTTATTAAAATATCAATCTTTAAAAAGGAACATTACAATGACTTAAACTAGAAGTATAACTCCTACACTCACTTGGAGATAAAATTCCTACAAATATAACAAATGCAATATTGATTCTAAAATAAATAACTAAATAATTGAAATACAAATAAACACATGTTTATCTCTAATTTAAAAATATTAATAACAAAACTAATCTTAAATAAAATCTAATCTCTAACTTTACTTCCAACCACCTCCAAATCGACCTCCTTGGCCACAAGATAGTTTAGCCAGTCAAACAACCACTCATGCTAATTCCTATCCTTTCATTTTTTTTTTTTTTAAAAATTATTATTATTATTATCAGTGAAAAATATATTTGACGGTAGAAGTGCTAGATTTTTTATTAGTTCTCAAATAATGTATCACTGTCTCATCACCTTATTCCTATATTTACTAAAACAATATAATATATGAAATGACGACATATCATATCATTGAGAAATAAAATTAATTTTTTATATAACTTGCGAATCTAAAACGAAATTAAAAAATTAAAATTAAAGAGTTTAACCTAATTAATTAAATGGATCGGATTGATAAAAGCCGACTGATATCTAACACAAATCTCCCTAACCCAACACGCAAATCACCCCCAGTTAATGGTTAGAGTCGTTAGACTTGTATAGAGGAGTCTTTGGTGAAGTAAATATCCCAATATTTTCTGCCCACGCTTGATTGCCAATTGACTGTCTCAGCAGTCAGATGAGATAGATGCCCTCACGTACCCTTGTCTTCAAGTGCTTTCACAAAATAAACACACTTATTTTTTATTTTTTATTTATTTTTCATATACAAATACAACCCCTCCTCCCACTCCGCCCACCCTGTTGCGTTCAACATCCAACTCCATTGTTATAGGAACCCAAATAAACCCAAGAACCCGTCAAAACCTCCATTGAAGCCAACAAGATCCAGTTCCCTCCGCCGTAATCCTCGCCACTTGGCCCGACCCTTTAGGCTTTTCGTGTAGAACCTGAACCTTGACAGAAGGGTTTTTTGTGTCACTCTGTTTTCGTCTCATGGAGGCTCTGCTTCCGTTTCCCACTCTCTGAAAATTTTTTTTTTTGGTGGAAGGGGGTGTTCTTCTTTCCCAGGATCCTTGGGCAAGGGACTGATCGATTTGCTGATCTCCAGCTTTCGTTCTCTCCCTCGTTCAGGATCCAAAGAAAGAATTTTTTCTTTTTTCTTTTTCTTTTTTTGTTTTAATACGCGGTTTTTGATTCTCTGGTTAATTTCCAAGCCTAATTGAGATTCTCATCCTCTGTTCTGAAAAGAAATCGGGATTTTCGAGAATCGTTAAGGTTTTATGATTCAGAGATTTATCTTTATTTTTCTAATGCCAAGAAAAGAATTCCGAAGCCCATTTCAAAACCCACCCAATTCTGCCATTGAACCAAAAAACCAAGATCCCACCCCATTTTTTCCTTCCAAATTCTTGAACCCATTTCCTAATTTTCCGTTCTGACCCCATTGGTAACCAACCAAACCAAATAATGTCCAGCCAGACTATCGGCTGGCGCCGGCAACCGCTCCTGACAAACCAAGCCTCGTCGGGGAGCTGCCGGTTCGCCGAGGTCGCTGGCGGCACCGCTGCGGAGTGCGCGGCCGTGTGCTGCTGCTGCCCCTGCGGGCTCGTGAATCTGCTGTACCTGGCCATCTACAAGGTCCCGTCGACTCTTTGGCGGCGCGCGCTGAGGAGGAACCGCAGGAAGAAGCTGGTCAAGAAGGGCCTGTTTCCGCCGCGGCGCCGCCAGTTTTCGTGCGGGTGCGACGAGACCGAGATACAGATTCACCCTGTTGTGGCGGAGAACGGCTTGTCGTCGGAGATTAAGCCGGCCCAGAAGGAGGAGTCGGAGAGGGAGGCGATGGAGCTGGAGAAGGAGATGTGGCAGAGGTTTTGCAGTACTGGGTTTTGGAGAAGTCCTTCCCAGAGGGAGTCCGAGTCCCCCCAACGGTAAAAAACGAAAAAGACTGTAAAAAAAAAAAATAATAATAATAATATCTATATTAATAAAAAAAAAAAAAAAAATTGCGTATCACATGATTGGCCCCTCTCCTTGGCCCTTGCAGTTACTTTCACTGATCACAGTTGGCGTACTTTATTTATTTTTCATTGAAGTTTTGGTTTTGGGTGTATGTATGTACATGACATGAGGGAGGTGTAATGTGGTGGATGTGATCATGTGTCAAGTAGGCATGCAAATGCATGTGTGGATGGTTGTAATGTATGCATGACTTGGGAATGTTTTGTACATTGCAAAAGGTTATGGTTTATTTAATGCAGATGGACTTTACTATTGGTTTGAATTGGCCACTCATGGGAGATCCTCTAGTAGAGCTGTCTCATTGACTTTTGTGTTAGGTATTCTATGAGGGATAAGATGCACCGTCATTAGCTTAATAAATTTTGAACTTTCGGGTCACCTATTTGAGCATGTAGGTCTAATACGAGCCATTTTATATCAATTGTCCAAATTATTAGTTGTTACGAATCTCGATCCATTATAAGAATGGGTTTGGGTAATTAATGTGAGATAATGCATATATAACCCACATGGTCAAATAAATTTTGGGTTCTTTGACCACTTATCCGAGCATGCGAGTCTCTAATAAGCTTTTTAAAATTAGTGACTCCAATAGCTAGTTATGTCTTTGAATGGGTTTTGATGCAACGTGGTGTAGTAAGAAGCTAAATATAAACATACTAAACTTTGCAATTCTTTTTTAAATCTTAAAAGATAATTGAAAAAAATTGAGAAAAACTCTCTCAATAATGTTTTTTATTGATAAAACTAAAGAATAACATCTATTCGAAAGTCATACCATCTTTCTTAAATAGAAGATAGAGACAACAACCATAATAGAAGAATTATAAATTTAGTTTTAATTAAAATGATCACAAACTCGCTTGAGCAAATTGTTGCGTGAGTGTTGACCATAGTTTTTGTCCCGCGATTGTTGCAATCTTGTTCAACCATTCGCCAAGCGAACTTTATGTTTGCCTATTGTCTCGCTCAAGCAACCATTGAGCGAGACTCTTATCGCAATTTCATTTGAGCGACCCTCGAGCGAGAGTCAAGTGAACTATGGAGTACTTGCATAATCGCACATACCCCCTCATGATACATTCTTCCTCTACTCAAATCTCTTCATAAAGCCACGAGCAATCTAATCTATATCATTCTTCTCGAGTTAGAGAGAATTTTCCCTTAAAATTACATCATGAACTAGGTGCTTGACATTGAAAACATAGAATGTTCATAAATGACTTGGATGTTTCAACCTGTAGTCATTAAGATTAATCTTCTCAATCATTTTCAATGGCTTAAGATTCTTTGCAGCTAGCTTGTTATATTCCCCTATAAGAAACACAGCTCATACAAAGTATCCCACTACTCTAGAAGCTAGGGATGCAACATTAAAAGAAAAATTACAAAACTAGCCTTAATTAAAATAATCGCAAACTCGGTCAACCAAAGTTTGTGTCCAGCGGTTAGTCCAATTTTGCTTACACAAACTTTCTATTTGTCTCTCGTAGGATCTTGCCCGAGCAACCATCAGATTGACGACATTCAAATGAACTCTCGGGTACTCATAAAATCGCAAGTACCCATTTCTGAGTCATTCTTTCTCCGCTCAAACCTCTACATGAGATGGTCTACATAAATTTTTAAGTGTTAAGGGCTTGAAACTGGTGATTAGATTTAGATTGGATGAGATCTCTTAGTATCAAAGATTAGATTATGAATAGATTGAAAGAAAATTAAGAAAGATGACAGATTGACACCGTTTGGGCCATATGAGATTTGATACTGACTTTGTGTTCAAACACTTGATTAATTTGAAATTATGAAGTTCATGGTTTAAAAGTGAGAACTTCAGTTTAATAATAATATTTATTATTATTGCTGCTATTATTACGATCATATTGAAAAAATCAATGCAAAAAAGGTTATCTAGAAAAGAATTTTTATTTTTTATTTTTTATTTTTTCTAAATTTCCTCAGCAAATCAATGGTTTGGTGGGGTTACAACAACATGATAAAGCTTTCTCGTGACCACAAAAGGAAAATTTTACCATTAAGGGTGGTGGTTCAATGGCTTAAGAAAATCTCTAAAGTGGTTAAACATGTACTAGGGTGTTGGTTCGAATCTCCGTAATGAAAAATTCATGCATATGGCTGATTAGTATTAGCCACCTTGGTTCCCATTGATGCCCTGGTGGGGCTGAGTCAAACTATGGTTCGGTCGAACTTGAGGGAACGCCTGTAGTTCCCAACATCTAGGCCCTTCCTGTGTGGCTCCTAGTGAATAAGTGCTACAATGGTCACACTCAGGTAGAATAATCACAATTGATCTCTCCGGTCTACCATTTTTTGATAAAAAAAGAAAAAGAAAGAAAAAGCAGGAAAATATTGCTTGTAAGCCGAAAGGTTATATGATATTGATAGTTACCTTCTGATTATGGCATCACTATGGGCCTATGGCTTCTTTTGTTTGAAAATATGGGCACTATCTAAAACAAGTGGAATCACATGCATGCTCCCAAAAAAATCTACCTTTTACTGTAGACTTTAATTTTATTTTTGGTCCAATATTTATTGTATGTACTCCTAGTAGTCGAGGCTTAGAGTATATTTGGGGTTTTTTTGAAAAATAGAGTTTTTAAGATAAAAGTTTTATTTTTAAGCTTTTGTCAAAAATATGTTTTGATCATTTTTAGAGTAAAAAAGTCAAATAAGTACTTTAAAAATTTTTTACCAAACACGTCAGCTTTTGTTTAGCATAATTTTTTAAATATTAAAATTACTTTTTAAATTTTTTAACGCAATTCCAAATAAGCCATGACTGCAATAACTTTTATCAGGGTCACTTTCCAATCTTCACCATGTTAGCCCTAGGTGGCTTAGAACTCAACTCAAGTTTGTTAAAAAAACAAAAAAAAAGGTTTGTGTTTGCTTGTGGGGTTCCTGCCCTTGGGGAGGGGTCCTCTTCCCCGTTTGCCATTTGGTTCCTGCTATTGATTGCTAAGGTACAAAAGTTTCATGAAAAAGGCAAGGGCAGTGACTTAATGATGGGTATCACCTCAAACACAATTTGGAGCACAAAAACCAACTTTATTGGTAGACTAGTAATTACAGGGACCCTTGTCTCAAATAAATGCATTTTTCAATTTGTTTTCATCAAATAGATTTGGGATGAAATGATTTCAAGCCAATTTAAGTATAATAATATATAAACGAAAACATTTGGATGGATGTGTGTGGTAAACACATGAGAGCATGCTAATGAATGGCATACATAATACTACAAAGACATAGGATACTCTATTGTAGGTGATGGCACATGGAATAGGAAAATGCTTGGGATATTATAATTTTTACTGTCATTTTTATACAAATTAATGTGACAGTCTGTTTGAAAATAAACATGTAGTAAAAAATATAATACCCTTAATAAAAGCAATTTCGGAAAAATAATGAGGCCGATGAAAAGTAATAAGAAAACAAAAGAAATGGGTCTCTTGCCTTAGTGGGAAGACGATATTCAAAAAGGATGGAGATATCAGTCTCTTAAGAAAAATGGAAGTTGCTGCATGTGACTTTTTAGAGTAATGCTACAAGTCACTCTTGTGTCATTCTAATGATGATGAAATTTTTAAAAATACTATTGAGCTTGTGATTGGTCAATATTAGATTTTAATCAAATTGTGATGTTAAAAGCTACTTCATTTTTTAGGGACACAAAGAGTGACATAAGAACTTATAGAATTACTCGACTTTTTGAGGGTTTTTGTTTTCTTTTTTTTTAAAAAGAAGATTTTTCCTAGTATGCTTTTCCAAGCCAGCAACATTTATGATATAAAAACTATTCATGGAGTGTAATGTTAATATTCCATGCCAATTTAACTACACTCTCACAAGCCTTATAATCTCGTTAATATTTCATTATTAATTACTATTAAAGCAAACAAACTTAGAAGAGCCGAAAGATGTACCTCTAATAGGACCTATGTAAAAAAAAAAAAAAAAAAAAAAAAAAAAAAAAAGAGCCGAAAGAGAAGAAAAAGAAAAGATCCACTAAAATAGAATAATTCCATTATGCTTCTATTTTTATTAGGAAAACCTCACAAAGGGTGAAAGTTGCTGGTTTTAGATCAGATTCCAAAATCAATTTAGGGCCCAATTTGTACTAAAATTCTTTCTTATAAATTAAGAATACTCTTACTTCTCCCACTCATCACTTGACATCTTTTATCCACTCAAAGGGAAAAGACCCGATCAACTTTTGGACCTTTAAGCTCTCATCTGTTGACTGTTGCTAATTCAAACCACTCTTCTGAATTACCACAAAAAAAAAAAAAAAAAAACAACCCCTCTTTTGGATTTTTTTAGTGTTAAATGTCGTTTTAGTATATGTGATAACGGTCATTATTAAATGATCGCTTCAGTTTCAAAAGATATCATAGGTGATATCTATTGTTAGTCCAAATACTCACTTCGTACTTCCATTTTTTTTTTTTTAACGGAAATTCACATCACATCACTTACAATATTTTATTATGTGTACCTTCTAAATTAATTTTTTTAGTCCCCAAAAAGATTTCCTTCATCCTTAAAATTTAGTTCAAACATATATGAGAAATATTCATGTGTACCATGCCTCTATATATACATAAAGATCTCGAAAATATTCACAAAAAGAAAAAGAAAAAAAAAAAAAATATATATATATATATATATATATCCACACACACGTGTGTGTGTGAAAAATGTTAAGGTTACAACACAAATCCAACTTATGGCCAACTTCTCTCCTACGTGTCATCTAAAAAAAAAATTGTGATAAAGGATTTTGGAATTCTGAAAATTTGGAAAAAAAATACAATTTGTTTGGTTTAAAATTCAATTTTTTTTTACACGTAAAAGAGAAGTTGGCCATGAGTTGGGTTTGTGTTGTGTCCGTATCAAACCTATATATATATTCCTTTGGCAGCATTAGACAATGCTGCAATCTTCTCAATCTTGCATACAAACATAAAGCAACCAATTGTCGTAAATCTCTTTGCTTCTCACACTTTCTTCTTGCTTGATTTTTCATCTAAATCTACTTTTACCCCTGCAAGTTTAACATCCATTAGCACTTAAAAACATGACCAACAGCAATGGCATTCTTATGTACACATCAAATAAGCTCTTCCAAATGCATGGTTAGAGCATTATTAAGATTAAAAAAAAAAAAATGATGGCAGCACTATAGGTCCTATTAGAGGTACATCATTCTCGATAACAACATTCAGAGGGTCATAGGTTAACTTTATGATAAATGGTAACCTCTTAGCATCTTGTACTCTAAAAGATTTTGCTAAATTTTATGTCCACACGCATTTTTTATAGATTCTAAGGATCTTGCATAGAACTAAAACTTCATGTCCACGAACATTTCGGCAAAAATTTACAATTCAAGCTTGTTTGGCATCCAAGCTAGTAGGTGTTTTTGTTGCAACAGCTTCAAATTTTTAACACCATAATGAAGCAACAAGAGAAAGAACTATATGCTTAAGAGTTTATCCATCATAAGGGCTTAGAAAAGGTGACCACACTTAGACATGCTCACCTTTTGCAAGACTATATAAGCCACCAAAAATCCACAGTCCACATGCTTTGTTGACAAGGGTTTTTACTAGGGCTGGCAATTTTGACACGACTCGCGAACCTGACACGAATATGACACGAAAAAACAGGTATTGGATTTGGCCTTATTGGGTTCGAGTGTTAATCGGGTCTACCTGTTTAAGACTCGGTTAATTTCGTGTCTGGCGAGTCAACCTGCCAGACACGGTTACTATTCGGGACTGGTAGGTACCCATTAGACCCGGTTTAAAAAAAAAAAAAAAAAATAGTCAAAAAATGAGCATATTTGTAGTGTTTCATAATTCATATCTTTGATTACATGGGATGGATCATGGATCTTTCAAGACTTCAAGTAGACAACATCGGGCATAATGGCACATGGGAACCTAATTTGTAATGAATCTAATGATGATATAGTTTTGAGTTTTGTTTATTTTTTCTTTATTATTTTGTTTTTGTTAGCTTTTTTTTTATTTTATTGTTATTATCTTTTTCTTTATTGCTTTCCATATTCATTTCATATATGTGTGTGTGTGGTCATCATAACAAAGGAGTCTCCTTAAAGAGAAACTAAAATCATTATTGCATTACATGGAATTATGGAAATGGACTATCTAATATTCTAATATGTATAGAGTTGAAAATTGCTAATTTTGTGAATGTTTTACTAACAATTGTATTGGTATTTATGTATTATTATTACAAATTTTTTTTAAAAAAAATTTAGGGTTTAGGGTTTTTAGCAAGTTGGGCCAGGCCAGGTCGGGTTACCTGTTAAGAGATCGGGTCGTGTCTACCTGATATGACCTGGTTATTATAAAATGGGTCGTGTCGGGTTATCCGACTATTTTCGTGTCATAATCGTGTCAAACCCGATTACCCGTTTAGTCAAATGGGTCGTGTTCATGTATAGGCTAATCGTGTAACGAGTACTCGCGGGTCGTAATCAAGTCGTGTCAGGTACCTGTTTTGCCAGCCCTAGTTTCTACCTATCAATTGATTATAGTAATAGAGATCTACAATCCTTCCTCTAGCTAAGGACTTCCCTAATTTCATCCGAGAAAGATTGAAAATAATAGCCGTCGAAAATTCTTAGCACAAGGTTCATTGGAATTAAGTCTTCCTTCAATTGACCACATGTGTTTTTGATCCTATACAACATGGAAGGGGGCAAGCAAACCTCAAAGGACAATTCTAGAACACAGCTTTGGCCTTATGAACTTGGAGATGGTTCAGTCAATTGTCGGATGGTTGAAATTCTGCTTTTGAGAAGAAAGGTACTTATTAGCTTATGTGCAAAGAAGCCTATCATTAGGCTTAAGGTGACTTCTATTCACCAATTCCAAGTTGATGCAAGATTCACTTTCGATCTTTTGTTGGAAATCCATCATTAGGCTTGAAAAATAACGTGGACTTTGTGTCAGATATTGTTTGAGGGATTTGAGCAGGATACACATATGCTTTAGAGAGCGGAGACAAAGGGGTAGTAATTTGCTACTATACAGGCTGGCCAAAGTGGTTTTGAAGGATGAATTTAACTGATACATTGCTGTACGTAGTATATCTTTTGAAACTAATTTCTCAAGTTCGTTCTCTCTCGTGTTCTTTCTTTCTTGCAGTGCTTTGTCTCGCCTTTCTCTTTCTGCTCTGTGTAAACACTCTCAGAAAGAAGAAAGACCGAGCAAAAAGCAGAAGACGGAAGAATATGTGGAAGAGAAGGAAGAGGAGTGGTGAAATTTGTGAAGGGGAAGAGCTCTATTTATAGGAAAAACCCAAATACTATTATACCTTACATTTACAATTCTACCCGCATTTTACTATTCCACCTACCAATACTATTATACCTATCATTAACTATTCTACATTACATTTACAATTCTGCCCTCGTTTTATTATACCAATAATATTATACCTACCATTAACTATTCTACCTACCAATACTATTATACCTACCATTAATTATTCTACCTTCCCTTACTATTCTACCTACCAATACTATTCTTCCTACCATTTACTATCATATTATTTCATCAATTACCATTCTCTAATTACCACTCTCTGTAACACCATAAATTTTCTAAGAATTAAAATCATTAGCTAAAATAAATATTAAAGTAACATCATCATTAAAATAATCTATTTAAATAATTTTAAAAATTTTGGGGCCCTACAAATTTCATGGGACTTACCTAACGATCACTACAACTACAATTAGATTCCGTGGAAAGAAAAGATGTTAGAAGAGAAAACGAAAGGTTCTTCAGACTTGCAGGATGAGTTGAGGGCTTCGAAGTTTAATGTTACACACTATGAGATGATGTGTACCATGTTGTGTAAAGGTGTTCGGGAAGTAAAAAAGTGCTCTGAAAAATATAATACTGCCTACTGAAATCTTGAGATACTGTGATCTTGAGATTTAATAATAATAATAATAACAACAACAACAATAATTGTAATAAAAAATGCAAACTTAGATTTAGTTAAATGGTACCAAAAAATAAAATAAAATAAAAGTTGTTTCACCTTAAATGTCTTATATGTGAAGGATTGTATAGTAATTTATATATACACAACAAATACATAGAAAAACCAAAAAACTGAATAATAGGCCATCAAATGTCGTAAGTTAACTTACAAAAAAATTCACAAACAGTAAGAGTTTCTATCAAATGCTAGTATACCTCACAAGCATGACTGAATGGCGTATTCCGCAAAAATCATATATCTATTTGCAACACCATATAACAATAAACATTAAGAATATCCAATGAGATTTGACATAGTTATCTTAAATTTGAGTGAAAATAAAAGAAGAAGAAAAAATATTTTTTAAAAAAATCAAGAAATAAATACAATTAATAGATATCATTACCGAAGCATTAAACAATTAGATATCATTATTGAACAAGTATTGTATCAAAATCAACAGAAAGTATAAACCCCAAAAAGCAATTACTCTCTCCACTATCAATAACACTCAGAAAAATTCATCAAATAGAAAAATCAGCCCACTTACTACAAACTTTGCTATAATCCAATAAACGGCTTTTGTCTGCTTGGTGCCTCATCCACAATGTTACCTCAACCAATAAACATAGAATGATTTTCTAGTTATGATAATTGGAGTCAAAGACCATAGCTCCTCTATTGAAAGAATTTCAATGAAAACAACTCATTTACCGAGAGATATCATTATGCATCATTATGCTTATTCTTAATGTTTCTAACATATCACCTATCATTGATAATCAAAAATTTCTAACTCGTTTCCCTTCCTGGCCTAACAGAAAGTCATTATGCTTATTCTTAATGTTTCTAACATATCACTTATCATTGATAATCAAAAATTTCTAACTCGTTTCCCTTCCTGGCCTAACAGAAAGTAAGAAACGAAGGAGAAATGAAGAAGAGAATTAGGAAGAAGATAAAATTGGAAATACTTGGATGAGAAATATAATACTACCTACTCTGCCTAGCGAGATCTCAAGATACTGAGATCTTGAGATTTAATAATAATAAAAAAAAAAATTAATCAATGCGAAGTTACATTTAGTTAAATGGTACCAATATATATATAAACTGAAACCCTTTTAGAAGTGTCTTAAAATTGTGACATGTGGCGTAAATCCATATTTTTTAGTTAGTGAACTGGTCCTTAAATAAAATTGAACCGTTCCTTTATTATATATTAATATGTTTAGTTAAAAGCCCATATAAAGAATCAAGAGTCTCAATCCACGATTGAGGCCATCCATGACATGGATAGCAGGTTTATTGATAGGCAAGCTGTTAAAGTGGCTACGTTCAACACTCGAGATTGGGATCGAAAAAACAGTGATTTGTCAAGGGATAATGTACAACAGTCAAAGAGAAAAAGTAGAGAAATTTCTTGAGACTCACCTTACGATCACTACAACTACAATCAGATTCCTTGGAAAAAAAAGATGTTAGAAGAGAAAATGAAAGTTGCTTCAGACTTCCAGATGAGTTGACGGCTACACACAGAGATTATGTGTACCATGTTGTGTAAAGGTGTTCAGCAAGTAAAAAAGTGCTTTGAAAAACTTAATAGAAAAGAATAAAAACTCCAGACTCTTGTGGACTCAGTAAGCTCGAAAATTGATGTCGATGATTTTCGTGCTCCAGGTGGCGGTGTGGTTTTGGCTCTGAGAGGAAGTGCTTCTAATGATGGTTATGGCTCCTCTAGAAGAGGAGAATGTGGTTATAGGTCCAATATTTGGCCCAGTTAGCAAGAATCTTGTACAGTTTGGATTTTGTACGCGTACATTGGTTTGACCAATGTGTTAGATGGATAGACCTACCTTAACTTAAAATCCCAGTGGTGAATTCAATATAATAGTATCATATTGCCATAGAAGCCTTCTACATGAACACAAGATTCCAAGTTTGAACACAAAGCACCACACAAAGATCCATGATACAGAATAATAGTGTAATACATTTTTTGGCGTAGAAACTTGAAATTGCGAGACAAAAATTAATAAACAAGACTATTGCGATTAATATTTCAAGTCCATCCAAATAGCTAATAATTATGATTACCCATACATTCAAAATAAGACTAGTATAAACTTCGATATTAGACTACCAAATGAATAAAATTTAGCATATCAGTTGAGTCAAAGAATACAGGAAAAAAAAAAAACTATAATCCATTACTTTATCTATATTCAGCCAATCAACACCATATTTAAATATTTCAGAAAAAAAAAAACAATCTAACATCTAGAAACTTTGCAGAAATTTCAGGAAGTTACTCATTAAGAGATTGCTCAATATTTTCATGCAATGATACATTTCATTAAATGAAAAAAGAAAAAGTTTATTTTATATATATATATATATATATGAGATTTTCAACGAAATATTGTTGTAATAAGTTTTTTGGCGTAGAAACTTGAAATTGTGAGACAGACCATTTGGAGTTATTACTTTTGCAGAGTCTCAATCCAAGATTGAGGCCATCAGTGACATGGATGGCCAGGTCTATTGATGGGCAAGATGTTAAAGTAGCTACATTCAACACTCGAGATCGGGATCGGGAAAACAATGATTTGTCAAGAGATAATGTACAACATCAAAGAGAAAAAGTAGAAAAATTTCACTGGACTCACCTATGATCACTACAACTACAATCAGATTCATTAGAAAGAAAAGATGTTAGAAGAGAAAACGAAAGTTTCTTCGGACTTGCAGGATGAGTTAAGGGTTTCGAAGTTTCGTGCTGCACACTATGAGATGATGTGTACCATGCTGTGTAAAGGTGTTTGGGAAGTAAAAAAGATTCGTGCTACACACTATGAGCTTACCAGGCTGTGTAAGCTCGAAAATTGATGTCAATGATTTTGGTGCTACTTTCTAATTTTAGTATAGAATTAGAAAGTAGATGACCTTTTAAGATTAGGTGTTTTAGGACTTTCCTTGTCAAATTATAGTCATTTTATGGTTATTTACTAATTAGGACCTGACAACAATGCTAAATATCCCACTGCTTGGGCTCAACTCGATCAAATGGGGGGGTTTTGTCAATGAGAATAACTTTTCAAATCCAATGGGAGTCCAATGCTGATAAAGCCGGTGGAGTAGTAGCAGAGGGCTCGTCAATGGGGTTTAATAGCGTTAGGCGGTGCTAGACAAAGGAGAGGACAGTGAATGGGCAGTGGTTAGGTGCTTGCCGATTGAATGTGGAAAGGAGGTTTTTATTTGTCATTGATTTGAGAAATGAGGGTTTTGAACATGCATTTTCCGCATAATATCATTTAGTGTAATGCATGTTGATATGTCTTTTTTTTATTCGAGAGCATTAAAGGTCTTGATTCATGTCAAGTCTTTACAAAAGTTATTATCAAAAACAAGAATTTCCTTATAGCCTAACGCTTTCAATATGAAGGCTTTTCTCAAGCAGACATTTATTGATTTGGTGCTTGTGGTAGAATTATTTGTACTTTGGTAGACTTTATTCAAGGCCTAGTGCAGTGAATGCCTTTTATCCACTCCTCACCATGTTAGCCACATGTGGCTTAGAACTCAACTCAAGTGGTTTTGGGTTGTGGGGTTCCTTTCCTTGGGGAGGGATACCATTTGGTCCTCTTCCCCATTTTTTCAGCTCAAGAACTAATGCACTGGACTCAGTAATTACTAGGGTGGTTGTCTCTTGCTGGTGTCTCTTGGCCTGCACAAAAGTTTCATGTCAAATGGCAAGGGCATTAACTTAATGATTTTTTTTTCTTTTTTATAGAATTTGTTATTGATTTATTGAACAGTACATATAATAGTCATATTTATGATAAGGGTTAATAAATTTTTTAGTATATCAGTTTTAAGGTTTTTCATTTTTCCTCCTAAGTTTTAAAACATACTAAACTAGTACTTCAAATTTTAGAATAAACCGAATAACCACCTCTTTTAATTTTCGTCAATGCCTTATTAATGGAAGTTCATGTGTCACTCTCATAATATGCCATGTGTCCTAAAAATAAATAATAAATCATTATAAATCATTAAAAAAATTAAACCTAAAAAAAATTTTAAAAAAAAAAATGATCTCATCCAAAAAAAAAAAAAAAAAAATTAAACCCAACGTCCCTCTGTCCTCCAGATCTCCAATACAAACACTAATCTCTCTCTTTCCTCTGTTTGGTTGTTAAGAAAATCAAGGAAAAGAATGAACCTGATGCATTTTCAAAAACCTCAAAAACACCCAAATGCTTAGTTCGTCTTTCTCCTCTTCCACTTTGCTTACCGCTGGCCTCCAGCAACCTCCATCTCTTCTAAAATCAGTGTACTACTTGCAGAACTACTTGCATCTGCTCCATTTTCAGACGCCCAAAGAGCTCCATAAAAAAATAAAAAAATAAAAAAATAAAAAAAACTAGCAAGAGAAGGGAAGAAGATTTGGGCTCCATTTTCGCATCTCTCTCCAAAGAATCCATTTTCGAAACTGGGTTTTGTGGGGACGATCTCACCAGCCATTTCGATCAAATCCAAGCCCATGATTGTGCGCCGTTAACAGATCACCGGCTGAATTTCGGGCTTCTTTTTCTTTTTGGGTTTCCACGATTTTCTTAGTTTTAATGGGTTGATCGGAATTTAGGGAAAAATTAGTCAGCGATTAGCAGATTCATTCAAGTTTTTGGTTGCTGGGAATTTGTTGATTTCCTCTTCAGCATCTTCACTCTGCTGGTCGGAACTGTGACGAGGCTTCTTTTTCATTTGTGCTGAATTCTGTTTGGTTGCTGAGAAAATTGAGCAAAAGAACTGAAACGATGCGTTTCGACCTTGTTTAGTTTTCAATTTTTTGTTGTGTTGCTAATGAGAGGTGATCTTTGTGATTTTGCTGTTTCGTTGCTAATAAAATTGATCAAATAAATGGAAATGAGGTTTCGGAATTATGTAGCTCTGGAATTTGGGTTCTTGTTGTAGTCTGCTTGCTTGCTCAGAAAATGGAGTGAGAGTCTGAGAGATGGGATTTTCATCTGAGAGAGGGAATTTTTTTTTTTTTAGGTTTAATTTTTTAATTTTTTAATTTTTATTTTTAGGACACATGGCGTATTATGAGAGTGACACGTGGACTTCCGTTATTGGAGAATTGACAGAAATTAATGGAGGTGGCTATTCGGTTTATTCCAAAATTTGAGATACTAGTTCAGTCATATTTTAAAACTTAATA
The DNA here is from genome assembly GCF_901000735.1 of Corylus avellana. Lineage (NCBI taxonomy): Eukaryota > Viridiplantae > Streptophyta > Magnoliopsida > Fagales > Betulaceae > Corylus > Corylus avellana. The sequence continues at coordinate 7,005,763 of NC_081549.1, read as the reverse complement.
AAAAAAGTGAAAAACCTTAAAATCAAAGTACCAAAAAAGTTATTAACCCTTATGATAATGTTACTTTGTATAGCTGGCACAACTTAGTGACTATAAAGTATAGTGTAATACAATATACTATATGTCAATCTGCTATATATATTAACAATTTCCATCAATTTCAAGGTAATATATAATTTCCATCAATTTCAAGGTAATATATAAGATTGGAGCAAATTTAAGTTTAAAAATAAAAACACAAAAACTTTTTTTTTTTTTTACACATGTCCGCACATGAAGGTCGGGGAGAGGAATTCAAACTAGTAACCTCTGTTTCATTAAGCGTGGTCTAAATCGATTGAGCTACCTCTTACAAACAAAACATTTGGATGGATGTGTTTGGTAAACATATGAGCACATGCTAATGGCAAAAATAGTACTACAAATACTTAGGATGCTCTGTTGTAGGTGACAGCGCATGAAATATGAAAATGAAAATCCTAATAGAATAGGATAATTGAAAAAAAAAAAAAAAAGTTCGATACTTTTAATTGAAAGCTTTTAAATTTTAGGAAGGTAGCTAGTGTCAAAACAAGTCGAAGTTGAGTTTTATAAAGTTTTTCCTAATTATTATTAAAGCAAGCAAACTTAAAAGAGCCGAAAGAGAAGAAAAAGAAGAGATCCACTAACATAGAATAATTCCATTCCATTATATGCTTTTATTGTTATTAGGAAAAACCCCCCACAAAGGGCGAAAGTTGCTGCTTTTAGGTCAGATTCCAAAATCATTTGCTTTATATTGCAGTATCAATTAGGGCCCAATTTATACTAAAATTCTTTCTTATAAAGAACACTTACTTCTCTCACTAATCACTTGACCCCTTTTAGCTAATTTGGATTATTTTTTAAGCAAATAGGTGGACATCATTGATTGGTTTTTTGATGGGATGATTAGATCATCACATTTCTTTTAGAGTAATGTTATAGTCTAGCTTTTACATTTAAGTTGATATAAAAGTTTACATGATATTTATAATCCCAGCTAGTAAAATATGGACATTAACTATTTAAATATAAATTACCATGTGACATTTATTTTAATAAAATATAAATTGTCAAATGAATTTGTAAAAAAATTACAATACTCCAAATTTTTTGCTCTCTTCAAATCCTTAGTTAAAAACTTAATTTAAGTCATATCGTCGAACCAAAGAAAGGACGAAAGAAAAACAAAAAGAAGAAAAGAAAGGATAAAAAATAATAATAATAATAATAATAATAATAATAAAGGGAGAAGGCAGGTTTGTATTTAGGGGTGGGTATCGATCAAAACGATCCGGTTTTGGCTCTTATCGGTTATTAACCGATAATTTTCGGTTAAACGGTTTCTTAACCGATACCGAACCGATAAGAATTTTAACCGAAATTATCGGTTATAACGGTACACGGTTAAACGGTTCGGTTAAACCGGTTAACCGATTATAAATCTCACATTCTTCACTATTCTCTACTTCTCTAACCCCCAAGCACTAAAAGGCAAAAATTCTTACCTGAATTGAATCTTTGATGGTAAAAGAGAGGTCTGTGAGAACAGATGGGGGTGGATGTTGCGAGAACTAGAAAGAGAACAAACAAAAAAAAAAGGGGGAAGAAACCCATTCTCCTGCAATGGTGAGAAGGAAAAGAAAGAAAAACAATGAAGAAGAAAGAGTCTGCTGTGTGGGAGGAGGAGAAAAAAAAGAAAAAAAGAAAAGAAAAGAAATATGTGGCATGGAAATTGGGAAGAGAAAGAAAATAAAGAAAAACAATGAGGAAGAAAGAGTCTGCAGTGTGGGAGGAGGAGGGAAAAAAAAGAAAGAAAAGAAAAGAAATATGTGGCGTGGGAATTGAGAAAAGAAATGGTGAGAAGGAAAAGAAAGAAAAACAGAGGAAGAAAGAGTCTATAGGGGCTTGAACCCACGACCACGAGGATTTGAGCCTTGTGCTCTAGTTCCCTGCCAACTAAACTAGACTAGTTTTATTACTAACCTTCCCCCATACCGGTTCTTATCGATTAAAACGGTTAACCGATAACAAATGGTTAACCGAACCGAACCGATAGGTACAAAATTTTTAACCGATAAGAATATCGGTTAAACGGTTACAGTTAATATTGGTTCGGTCGAAACCGGTAGACGGCCAGTTAAACGGTAACGATTAATCTGCCCACCCCTATTCGTATTCATTGTAAAGTGGGTTGTATGCCCTTTTGGGCCGAGTTGGTGGTAACTCCCATTGGCCTTGATGGCCAGAGAGCTCACACCTTTGGCCCACCGCACTCCCAAGATATCAACTGAGTACGGCACACCAAATTCATTCATTTCCACACATATACAAAGAACTCGTTTGAGATTGCGTTAGATAACTTAAAAAGTACTTTTAATACTTAAAAAGTTGTGCCAAACAAAAACTAACTTGTTTGGTTAAAATTTTCAAATGTATTTTTGGACTTGTTTATTGTAAAAATGACCAAAATGCACATTCGGCAAAAGCTTAAAAATAAAACTTTTGAAAAAAAAAAAGAAAAAAAAAAAGCTCTTTGACTCAGTTTATTTTTTTAAAACGCAATCTCAGGCATGCTCTAAGTCAACATGGGTAAGTAAGGCTAGATACTTGAGATGGTTGTGAAAGGAAAATTACCATTAATATTATTTTCTATCGGTTTAAGTTTTTTGAATAAGTAATTATTTAATATAGTATTAAAGTCAAAGATCTTATAGGTACTATCAATCCATCCTTAGATAAGCCATGTTAAAAATAATAATAATAATAAATAAATAAAATAAAATAAAATAATAAAAATAGTGGTGTAATATATCGCATTAATCGGAATGATGAGTCTATAAATAAAGAAGGGATGGCTTCCTTAGATACACTCACTTCATTCTTTTAATCTATATTTTACCAATGTACTTCCATGCCCACTTACTGGTTTCGCTGCTACTCTCGATGAGCCATCCTATCTTTTCTATTTTCCTTGCAAGTCTCTTCCACATGATGCTTAGCATGTGATTACCGTGTTAACAACATGATCATGCCCGAGCATGATACTAGAATGATAGGTTAATGCAAGTCATATTCAATTAGCTATATCATCATTGCGTGGGACTTTAGGCCTATAATTAATGATTTTGTTGCTTCAACTAAAATGTTTATGGTCTTTCATTTAATCATCTCTATTCAAAGAAAAATGGTTGAAGTGTGGAAGAAGGATGTTAGTTGAAGAAAAGGGCATGACTCTTTACCAACTTTTTGTGTACAAACTACAAACTTTTATGTGGAGTTTGAGTTCACACTAAATTTATTTATCTTGTCGAGTACACGATTGACAAATGCCACGTCACTATTTCAAAACATTACGCCATGCTAGAGAGCTCGATATTTTCTTTTGGGTCGTGCGAGAAATCCTCGTACAAAGCCCACAACAACCCAGAATTTATAAGGCCCATTTTGCTTAGACATTAGATTTTGGGCCCACCATTATGGCTTTCCTCAAATCTCGTCTTGGAATAAGTTCATCTCTCTTTGTTTTGAGTAATGATATAAGTCTTCCTAAAGTCTTTCCAAATGTGACATGGCATTTAAAATCAACATCGAATTTGAGATGATTATTATTGAATTTTGATATATTGATAATTTTAAATGTATCACATTTGAGAAGACTCAATTTTAGTGTTGACGTAGTGTGCAGTGGTTACGATCAACCTTTGGATCAGTTTTTATGAAGAAAAAAAAAATTGAGTAATGCTGCATATTACACCCTTAGGCTTCGTTTAGTTCGCGGAATGTCTAGTCCATTGGAAAAGAATTAACTACTACTAAGAATAGAAGAGTGTGGAATAGATTAGCTATTCATATTCCTTTGTTTGGTTGTAACGCTGGAATAGACTAGCTAATCATATTCTTTCATTTGGTACAATGCAATATGTTGGTGAATGAAATCATATTGTGATCAAATTGTCTAAAATACCCTTATAATACAAATACAATTTATATTATTAAGGACTTTCATTCTTTTTTTCTTTTTTTAAAACATAAACAATTTTACTATAATTTCTTTTTCTTTTTTGTTTTTAATTATATCAGGTATGTGGCCTTTTTTTTTTTTTTTTTTGCAATTACGCTACAAAATTATTTATATAAAGAAAATATAGTTGGAGAAAATAGAATCAAACTCAATCTTAAAATCAAAAAAAATATAGTTGGAGAATGTACAGAGAATCAAAAGAAATAAAAAAAAAACAGAATTAAAAAAAAAAAAAAAA
>NC_081549.1:6913373-7001348 GCF_901000735.1 Corylus avellana | reverse complement strand
AAAAAAAAAAAAAAAAAAAAAAAAAAAAAAAAAAAAAAAAAAAAATTGTTTGCACTTGTAGAAAAATTGTACCAGAAGAATTAGAGAGAAAATAGAAAGAGAGATAAAAAAAGAGAGAGAACGAAATATAGAGACGGAGAAAAGAGACTCGAAGATATATATATATATATATATATATATATATATATATAGAGAGAGAGAGAGAGAGAGAGAGAGAGAGAGAAATATAGAACAATCAGAGAGAAATCGAAATTTCATCTCACAAGTGAGGTTTTTTTTTGCAATTTACACAATTACTTTAATCCCAAAGGAAATGATTAGCTAAGCCACTCGTTTTTTAGTGGCTTAGCTAACCCTGTGTGTATGAGATTAATAGTCCAATGGGAATAGACTATTTCCAAGAATAGAGTGTTACCAAACAAAGGACTAACTATATCTAGTATTAGCTAGTCCAATCCAAGGGTCTATTCCGCAAACCAAACGGGACCTTATTCTATTAGGTTGATTTGGTAATACCTATTCCACCATAGTTATAAAAAATAAATAAATTAAAAAATAAAAAATAAAAAATGATGGCCATGTCACATCAATCTAGTAAGATAGGGGTGAAATACGAGTATAGTATGCAAAAAAAAAAAAGTACTGTTATATATTATATTTGTATCCCATAATGCTGGTGTGGTACTCCCAACCAACACTCGAATTTATATTTTTTATTTTTTAATAAGGATTGTTCTAAAGGTTGGTTAATACTGCCACATAATTATCGTTGAATAGTTGTGGGATAAAAATGTGGTTTCTTGCATCACTCTAAAAAATAAAAAAAAATTAATGATTGGTTGGAATTATCACATTAGTATTGTAAGATAATTGTGAGGGAAAAATATAATTTCTAATATTATTTTTTTACTTTAAATGGGGAATCTATTTTACTGTGAAAAATGTGTTTATTGCATTTGACATTTTGACAGGGTACTTACTTAAAATTTTAAAATATTGTTATAACATATTTACTACATGAAAATATTTACACCTTTATATCTTAAAAAATCTGAAATGGTAGAGAGGATCTTATCCATATCCTTTTTCAAGCTTTCTATAACAAATCAAAGTCAAGATAGTTTACCAGAACTCCAGTCCTTTAAAACTGTTTTTTGCCCTTCTGTCTTGGTAGGGGGAGGAATAGGATGGTCTGCCACGAATTTAGAAGCCTTGATTGGCCAATGAAAATTTAGTTTCAACTTTTCAACGGTCCAATTTGACCGCCCAGCTCAATGATAACAGACAATTAGTTGCCTCCCACAAATCAAACCACCTAAATCTAAGTTTTTTGTTTTTTTTTTTTTGTTGTTTTTTTTTTTCTATTATTATTATTGTATAAAATGTATAACCATCTTCCATTCCATGTATGTTTGATAATAATGTTGAGAAAAAATGTGTTTTAGTTAAGAAAAAAAAAAAAAAAGAAAAGAAGAAGAAGGTTTTTAAAACCGTTTTCAAAGGAGATTTCTCGCTACAAATGGGATTCGATTCCATTTTGATTATTAGTACGCTATAAACGAGTAATATTATATACTATATTGATGTGACAGTTTCAACCATTTTAGTTTTTTTTTTTTTTAAAAAAAAAAAAGGTTTTTAAAACCGTTTTCAAATGAGATTTCTCGGGGATTCAATTCCATTTTGATTATTAGTACGCTATAAACGAGTAATATTACATACTGTATTGATGTGGCAGTTTCAACCAATTGTTAATTTTATTTTATTTTTTATTTTTTATTTATTTTTTTAGGGTTAGTTGAAATTGCTACGCTGTTAATACGATGAAAGCGTTTAGGCTAAAAAAGAATGAAATTAGGTTTAGAATTGAAACTAGGTTGAACAGATCACCTAAATCCCAAACAACTAACAAAGAGTTGCATCATTTATGGTGGTATAGTGGACTTTGAGAAGCTAAGTAGAGGGCATAGGGAAGAAAAGAAAGATAGGTTATCTAAATGCAACAAATTAATCACAATTAGTACGTAAGTAGACAGTAACATATAACAGGAATTAACACAATGATGATAATGCTAATAAAATAATCTAATTGGTCTCCCTAGATTGTCTTAGAATATTCTCCCTCATTTTAGCAAAAGGATTTGGTTTCCTCTTGAGACATTAGCATCCAATTTCCAAGTCTTCTGATGGCTGCCAAGTTTGCGTCCAAGACTTGTCAGTTGTCTTTTTGTATGATTAAGGATGCCCATTTTTTAATATACATATAGACGACTGCCCACAAGAGCCCACTTTTTGTTGACCAACTCATTCAATACCTTTCTTTCTTTCTTTTTTTTCTTTTTTTTTTTTAATTATTTAAAAATTTCTTTTAATTTGTGAATTAAATAACTCATTGAATTACAACCCATATAATATAATAAACCATCCATATTTTCTCCTCTCCAACCAACCATTAAATGGACCCTTTCAATGACACCTTATTCAACATATTAAAACAAAAAAAAAAAACAAAAACAAAAAAAGATTTTTTTTTTTTTTTTTTGGTAAGAAACTCTCGCTCAACATCAAAAGAGATTACAAACATAAGGGAAAAAGAAAAATACAAGCTTTACCAGCATAATCCGATCTAGACAGACTTTCACCTTAAAGCACTAGAAGAAAAAAGTAACTTGTGAATGCAGTTGATGAAGGCTGCGGCATACTTGGATGGATAAAATCGTAAGAGGTAATAAAACCCCCTTAAAACTCCACAAGCTTTCAAAAAAATTGTGTAGATTAAGATTCGTAACAATGGAAAAGAGAGATCTTATTCAAAGATATTTAAACATATTTTCACATCACGATTTTTTATAAGAAGAATAATGTTAAATACTACAATTTTTTTTTTATGCTAACATAACGAGGTTTAATAGTAATTGAATTATTTTTTTGAACGATAGTTGATCTAAGAGATTCTGCACCATGTCATGTTAACATAACGTGATAAAAGTTGAATAAATGTGTTGTGTATAGTATTTCTCTTATAATAATGTTGGTAGCCAAATAATGTTACCTAATTTTCTACTTTCATAATATGTGTTTTTCAAGTGATTAGAAATACGTGATAATTTTATAAAAGATGCTAAACCAATCTAAATTAGAAGAAAACTTGGTTCAATTCAATAATCTATAAATAAGGAATTATTAAATATTAACTGTTCAACAAAAAGAATCAAATAAGATATAGGATGTAATTTGTACATGGCAGGAATATTATATTTCACGAGTACCATCGATTGATGATGACAATCATATTATATTATTTGTTCTGAAACTATAAACAAATATCTACCGTATTTGCTCGGCACGTGTATAAAAATATCTTATCTATGATTACCAATGTCGATAATTAATCAATATAAAAGCACTAATGAAACTCAAAAATAAATTATAAAATAACGTGACAGTAAAAATTATTTTTATTTTTTATAAGTAATGATATAATAATTGATTTGATTTTTACTATCATCTTGATACAGCTACATTGCACATTATATATATATATATATATATATATATATATATAATCCAAAGAATATGGGGGGTGATGGGTTTTTTTTGGGTATGAAAATGAGAAAAGACTTTATAATATGAGATAAGATTCCAATTATTCAAAGGGTTGGAGATGGGACATTTTGAGAGGCCCCCTCTGAGATGCTGTGGGGGTGGTGGGTTTGTTTTCCAACACATAAACCAAAGAAAAAAAAGAAAAAAACAAAACAAAAAGAAAAAAAAAAGAAAAAAAAAAGCAACAAACCATCCCATAATTAAAGGTAAAGGTTGAAACATACACATAAGTCTTGTTCTTTCTTTACATTCTCTCCCTCTCTCTCTCTCTCTCTCTCTCTCTCTTTCTCTGCCTCTTGTTTACCACAATCATCACCGAATTCTAGGGTTTTCGTTTCCTGGTATGGATCTCTAGCATTGTTCCTGGATTGGGTTGGGGAATTCACAGCTTGGTTCTTGTTTCATGGGCTTGCCATAAATCCTTGACCCCTTTTTTGTAGCATTTCCAATTCATTTATGGAGGTAAAGCCAATATCTTTTTCAATGAAATTCAATCAAAATTTTGTCTTTCTGTTTCGAAAATATCAATTTGTTTTCATGAATTTATATCTTTTACGTGGAAGATGCATATCCCCCATCTGGGTTTCATTCTGTATTCATTTATATATGTGTGTGTATACTTTAGCCATGTTTCTTTCTATGTAAAATTCTATATGTACTAGAGAGTTTTGACAGAAAAAGTAAAATTTTCGGCGTGAAAGATCCTCATCTTTATTCTGGTATTTAGATGAAACCCAAAATAGCTACCAACCTATTTTTCTGCTGGTTGGTACAAAGAATTTTACAGCTAATCCTGTACTTGTTAATATAGGAAACAAAAGTTAACGTTCTAAAATGTCTGCCTGCATTTCTGATTCAGCAAGTATATTTTTTGACGTGATACTTAATTTGAATTCAACAGCAACTGTTGAAGATAACTAGAGTTAGTTGGATACAGAAAGCAGAACACAAATAAATTCTAGTACTGTGCCCGATGGATGTAATTATTGAGAATCTAATGTGAAGCATCATGGAAAAAATTAATCAGATGGAATAACTGAAAGAAGTATGAAATATTGTTCTCCCTCTAGGAATAAATGATTTATGCAGAAGCATATAATATCAGATGGATTACTTTCAAAGCTAGTTAGCTTTCTAGCCAAATGTAACAACTTTTAGTTAGCTTTGTTGATCTGTTAGTAGATCCAGAATATTTATATGTATGGGGGTGTTATCAATTGCAATAACTGGTAATGTTTACATCTTGAATATTGATTACCCTTTCTCTAGGGTGTTAAATTTGCTGCATTTCTTGAATGACATACTCAAGAGGATTAAATTTGAAGGGTTTTATGTTTGATAGGTTCCGGAGATGGAGGACGCAAAGCCTGAAACTCATATGACATCAGCTGAAACTCATATGACATCAGCTGAAACTCATTTGACATCAGCTGAAACTCATTTGACATCAGCTGCAGCCTTTGTAGAAGGGGGAATACAACCAGCCTGTGATGATGCTTGTAGCATATGCCTTGAGGATTTTTCCGAAAGTGATCCATCAACGGTAATACATTTCTCTTTTGAAACTTATGCATTATTTTAATCTGCTAATATTTTAGAAACGAATGTTTGATTTTATCCTATCCTTTGCATTGCAGGTGACTACTTGCAAACATGAATTTCACCTTCAATGCATCCTGGAATGGTATAATTTGTGTTATTTTCAATTTTTGAGTTTGTTGTGTGACTTTCTGTTTTGACATAATTCATTCTCTCCTACCTTTGTTGTTATATATTTTCTAACTTTTGATAATTATTTTGTATTTGTGTTACTGTGTATGTTTTTAAATACTTACATTTGTTTAAAAAATCAGGGGAATAAATTTTGTTTGATCTACTTTTCCCCCCTTTTTCCATGATAAATGGATGGTGCCTATTGATTCAACTGGTAAAATTAGATTTAGATAGTTTAAAGCCAACTTTCTACTTAATTAAAAAAGAAAAAAGAAAAACTAGGTTAACTAGTTGGTAAAGAGAGTTGTAGCCTTTTTGTTTGTGGGAAAAAAGTGGTACTTGAAACACCTATGACGGACAGAGTTTTGCTTTATGCATTTTCTTTTTATCCAAATGATGCCTACATGGGCTCAAGAAAAAAAATGACAACATGGGTGAGATTACTTCTTCTTCTTTTTTTCTTTTTTTTTTTTTTTTTTTTTCATATGATGCGTCTTATTTTGGTTTGGCATCTCTCTCTCTCTCTCTCGCTCACGCTGGTTGAGCAAGGATGTGGTGGGTTGGCATTTACAAAGACCACCAAGCATTTTCTTTGACAGATCAGTTTTTGATGAGTAAGAGGTTAAGCACCAAAAAGCCGATAAACCATTTTCCCTACAATCAGCCTATGGAAAAGTTGAACATGTTATTACCTTTTTCATATCTAATTAAGATGCTAGTTATATTTGCATTATACACAAAAAAGACTAGTCAAAGTTACAATTAGAGGTCCCTAGAATCACACATAAAGCCCAATTCCACCTAGTATACAACCAATGTGAGACTTCTATATGCATTTTTTACCCATCCACCCTCCTAATTGGTGCATATTTGTGATAATCCGAGGTATCATAACATTTGTCCCATATTGTTTGTTCTATTTTAATTTGGGATGTTCTTAAATATTGCCCATTTTGAAAAGTCAATGGTCATGATTCTAATAATCCTTTGAACTTACCCTTTATTTGAAAACTCAACGCCTAATTTTCATTTGCTTTATTTGAATTTTAATTAAGTACAGTAGTTCTAGAAACGGGTGATTTTTATTTCAATGGCAATGCATTAAAGGATGTCCTCTTGAAAACTTGGATCTCCTAAGGTGGACATACAATTTGGGACGAGTAATTTCTTTCTCATCATTTTCTTCCTTATTAGAACTTATCATTTATTCACTAAATGCTGTCATACTGTGAGAAAAGTGACATCATCTATGCAGCGCACTGTACTAATTGACCAAATACCGTGGTTGATAAGAGGCAAATTTCGTAATGTATGTTATTACTGATAAAGGAATGAAAAACTTGAAGTTTAACATTAGATTTTAATTTTAGGTGCCAGAGAAGCTCACAGTGTCCAATGTGTTGGCAGGCTATTGGCCTGAAGGATCCAACCAGGTGCATTTTGGTTCTTTTAGTTTTTGATATTTACTTGCAACATTTCTTGTAATTATTTTCATGGTTTCAATCTTATGTGCATATTGTGGCAGTCAAGAATTGCTTGAGGCAGTGGAACGTGAGAGGAGGATTAGGGTTACTCCACCAAGAAATGCCACTATATTTCATCATCCTACCCTTGGTGATTTTGAATTGCAGCATGTCCGTTTTCTATCATTAGTTAGAATTTTGTTTTATTTCAATAGAGAAACTACATTTACACCCCCCCCCCCTTCTCTCTCTCTCTCTCTCTCTCTCTCTAACTACCAACAAATTTGCAATGTTCCCCTTAATGTTTCAATTTTTGCAATGTACCCCCAATCTACCACTGAAGTTGCAATGTCCCTTTTTGCGACCCAAAATGACAAAAATACTCCTAATAAAGATAAAGAAAAAATAATAATAAAAAAGGAAAATTCAGGAAAAACTTGTTTTTTGTTTTTTTGTTTTTAATTTTTTTTTTTTCTTTCTAAATCTTTTATCAGGGTTATTTTTTGTTATTTTGGGCACGAAGGGAGGACATTGCAGCCCCAATGGTAGATTGGGGGAACATTGCAGAAATTGAAAGAGTTGGGGGATATTGTAAATTTGTTGGTAGTTAGAGGGGTAAATATACTTTCCCCTATTTCATTTGTTATGAAAACACCTTACAATGCATCCATTGGGTTATTTTTGTGTTTGAATTGTAATGCAGTTACCAGTAGGTGCTAATGGTGCTGAACTTGAAGAACGTATCATCCAGCACTTGGCTGCTGCTGCTGCAATGGGAAGGGCCCACCATATTGGAAGGAGGGAAGGTCAGAGGATTCGATCATCTGCCCATGGTCGTCCACACTTTTTGGTATTCTCCACTCATCCTAGCGAGCCTCCTGGCCCAGTTTCTGACTCCGGAGGAGACAATGAACCGGTTGCAATCAGTATAGCTAATCCATCTACCCCGCTTGCATCCGGTGGAGATGAACTATCACAGCAGGTCTCACATATTCCTTCTGTCCCTACTGATCAAGTTTCGTCCCCAGCATCTGGATCTACTTTCCTGCCAACAAATCGTCAAGGAATTTCCTTTAATAATCGGTAATCAAGATTGTCTTGTATCCGTCAATAATTGTCGTGACTTTTTTTTTTGTATTCAGTATCTTCTACGCAGTTGTATGCGTAGTGTATATATTTCTTTACCAGTGTATTTTCATCTGTTTGTAGGAGCCCTGCTAGTCATTCCTCACCACAAAATCAAGATAGGGCAGGACCATCAGATTTTCAGTCATTTTCAGAGTCTCTGAAATCTAGACTTAACGCCATGTCAATGAAGTATAATATCTGAAATGAATTCTCATTTTTTGGTAACCTGTATCATATGGACAAATTTAATTACTTCATTCCTCTGCTCATTTACCATGAACACTTGTTGTACTTGTACCTTAGGTACAAAGAGTCGTTATCAAAGAGTACAAGAGGGTGGAAGGAGAGGCTTTTCTCTCGTAATACTTCCATGCCGGATGTTGGCTCTGAAGTTCGGAGAGAAGTGAATGCAGGAATTGCCAGTGTATCTCGTATGATGGAGCGCCTTGAAACCAGAGAAAATAGTAGAGACAGTGAAGCCTCGGTAGCAAATCATCTGGATGATTCCCCTGTTACGGAGCAGAGCATACAGAACATTGCAGAGACTCGTGGAGAAAACCCTTTGAATGACAGCAAACAACCAATTTCTTGTGCTGCAAGTTCTGCTTCAAGCTAAGTTGTTGAACATTGTTTCAGCAAGTGCTGCACCTATCCTCAGCTTTTCATATTTGTAGGTGAGTAATGATGTTGGTGCTGATTTTTTCAGCTTTAAATTCATTCGTCGAGTTATGGGAATCCACTTATTAAGCCAACTGCTTCACACTACCAAAACCAGCATATGTTTTTGCCATTACTATTTCCTAGTAGAGGGCATACTGTAGTTCAGACTCAAGTTCTGCCTGCCTGCATTATCTAAATCTGTGTGTAAATCTGCCAAAAGTGCATAACTTATGAAAACAAAATATTATGTAGCCGGTCAACCTTCTTGTTCTTAAAATACCATAAGAGCAAAAGTAATAGAAATGTCATTGACACAGTTGTTACAGGGACTTAAAACTATTTTGGATTGAGTTCTGCAAGTCTTGGATTATTTCTGTTTTATTTAGCCTATTTTTTACTATTTCATCTTTTGATCCGAGTTTAGCTTGAATTTTCAGGTTAAACTTTTTTCTCCAGACATGACATGCTGAGGACAGGATGCTTTGCAATATCATGGTGATTGTGATTTGAATCCAAATAAAAGCAGAGGAAGTCTGAGAAAAAAGAGTTGCCATCTGGACAGACTTGTAAATGTGTATTTGTATGTGAATTTGTTTATATATATGTAAGTGTATGATGTGGGGATCTGTATTAGCTGTCTGGATGGTAGGGTAGGTTTTGGCACTCTATTTATACTGAATATTAATATTCCTGATGGAATATGTGTGTCAAGTCTAATGAACTCACAGCCTTTTTAACTGCATTCTTAAATGGTTTACTTTTCCTGCTTTTAGATCTGACCGACATTGTAGGCCTTGTGAAGGCTCATTCAGCATGCAGGAGGGCCATGTCTGTGGGATCTGATGGGTAGTTTAGTAGGAAGCTTGTGACATTGTAGGACTCGTGAAAGGCTCATTGGGCATGGGGGAGGGCCATGCCCTTGGGATCTGTTGGGTAGAGTCTAGTAGGAAGCTTGGCTAGGAATGCATATTGTGACTTTACCAAGTGGCACTCAACATCAGGGAAGAACTTGAAAGAAGTCGAATTGAGATTTCTAGCAATTTAGACAGCAATTATGTGAGAGTTTGTATGTGACAGACCTATCTGTCTAAATAAGTTTTGGGTTCGGGATCTCATGAACTCTCATAATTGCTGTTCAAATTGTGTAATTGCAATCGAAACGATTTAAAGGGACGAGAATTCTTAAAATTAGGTTGCTTGAAATTTAATTACACGAACGAGGATCTCTTGAAATTAAGTTGTTTGAATTTCAATAAAATTTGGAGAATTTCAAGAGATCCGGATCTAGTCTTAACTCTTATGCATCATCATAATTCATACATCTTCTGTCCTTGTATCTAGTGAAATTTTTTTTGGAGATTTTATGTGAAAAAATAAGCTGTCAAGATTGCAAAATTAAGAAAGAAATTGTGAAGGATCTTAAGGTTTTTTGGATGCCTCAAAAAAAAAAAAAACAGAAGAAGAAATACGGGAGGGAGACAATGTTGACAGTTTGCTTGTGTGGAAGAGAATCTTGAGTGATTTATTTTTGATAATGGAGGCAAGCTCTTGGTTCAACGTAAGAATGCTCCTCCGAAAGTGACTACAGGAGACTTATTGACAGGCATCCAAAGCTACGACAAGTTGTAGGCCCACTACCCTTGGCATTCAATTTGACATTGTCTTGCTTAAAAGAATGTAGGACAGTTGGAGTACTTCCCTATTTTTATATCATTTAATTTATTTTGTATATTGATACTTTTTACTTTTTACTTTTTACAATCTAAAAGGGTAAAATCCATTAATTACACCGTTCCCCTTTTGAAGACAATAATGTATATATATATATTAAAGACAATAATGTGATTTTCTTTGCAGCTTTTGAAGTCAGCCTGTTTATAATTATATTTTTGGATTTTTTTTTAAATTTTTTTTTTTCTTATAATGCCAAAAGGCCCAAAACTTGAGTGGTGCAATCATAGTCGTCTGATTAGAATAAAAGGATGTTAAGGCCTTAGGAACTTCATATTATAAAGGAAAATCATATATAAATTCTTTAGGTCAACGTGCTTTTATTAAAAACTCCTTATGTATTTTTTTCGAAAATTGACTCCCTAGGTCAATCGAAACTACAATAAACTCTCTACCGTCAAAAAATTTTAACAGTCGTTAGTGCTACTTAAAACTCCTCGTTTTACCTTATTAAAATATTAATTTTTTATTAATTTCATTTAAAAAATTAAATCATTAAAAAAAAAAATGGAGGGGTGACGCCACCCCTGGCCACCACCCCAACCCCTATGGGGTGGCCTAGCCCACCCTTGGGGTGGCTTGTGGCCACCCCCAGGTGGTTTGGGGTGGCTTCCTCCATTTTTTTTAAAAAAAAATTTTTAAGATTTAATTTTTTTAATTAAATTAATAAAAAATTAATATTTTAATCAGATAAAACTGAGAGTTTTAAGTGGACTAACGACAGTTAACAAAAATTGATGGTAGAAAGTTTTCTAGTAGTTTCGAGTGACTTAAGGACTAAATTTTCAAAAAAAATACCTAGGGAGTTTTTAATAAAAGCGTATTGACCTAAGGAATTTATATATGATTTTCCTATTATAAATTAATCAAAAAAAAAAAAGATTCTAGTGCATCAAAAAACACATGTAAGGTTTGGAAAGCATGGTCCGATTTGTAAGGGCGCTTCCGACGGCCGACCGGTTGGATTTGTACTCACACGACCACCTCTTTCTTAGAAAAAGATGGCCACATCACAACATGGCCACCATTAAAGATAGCCACACACGACCTTTCTTTTTTCTAATTTTTTATATAACTAAAGAGTCCGATCTTCATTTGTCTAAACTTTCTCAAAAAGAAAAGTGTATTTAATTTCAAATATATTTTCTCAAACGTGAACTCTACCATAATATACTTCTAAAATTACATTCCACCTTTATCAAAACATAATTTCAAACCACAAACATTATAGAACACAGCATTTATTTTTGTATGAGAAAACTGTGCAAATTTCATTTTAGGAGGTTTTTCAATTTTAACCACAAAATTCAAAAATTGGCAATCTACCTCCTTGAATTTTTAAAAATTGGCAATTTAAACCTTCTGTTAAATTTGACGAAAACTTAAAAAAAAAAAGCCTGAGGGTAATGATGTAATTTTATAGATTTTCATCAATTTAGACGGAAAAATTAAACGGAGGGTTTAAATTGTCAATTTTTAAAACTTCAGGAGGCTAAATTGCCAATTTTTAAATTTTGGTATTAAAATTAAAAAACTCTTAAAACTTAAGGGGATAAACTCCATTTCCCTTTTTAGTTTTCTCATCTTGGTCACAACCACCTTTTGATGAACATAATTACACAGACCTACCAACAAACTAATTTATTCACTTCCCAACAAAAAAATAAAATATATCGATTTATCCAATTTGGCACACTCATAATTTTTTTTTTAAAAAAAATAATAATAATAAAATCAACGGTTGGTTCTAGTTTGAACTTTGAAGGCAAATAATAAAAATATAAAGAATTTGTAATGGGAGAAATAGAGAGAGAAAAAAAAAATACAAGATATTTAAATAATTCAGTTTTAGGTGGTGTGAATCTGTGATAAATAATATAATATATATAATAAAAATGTATTTTGATTGAGAGGCAGAGGAGAAAGAGTCCCGATTCGTAGTTGGCACCAATATAAGTAAATACGTTTTACAAATAAAATGTTCCGCTCAGCTGAGGGCGACAAACGACCTACTGGCGGACAGGACGTCGCCGTTTTGAGTTGTAAAAAACACTAAAGAGCAAGTGAGTCCACGCATCACACGCGCGCTTTTAAAGCGACGTCCGATTGTTTTAACTTGGCGTAGAATTGAGGGCATTTATTACTTTTCAGACACCGACAGCTTGCCTTCGAGCTACATGTGACCAGACGCGGCTTCTGCTTCGACTTTGGAGCCGGCTCACTCGCTCACTCATCACTCATCACTCATTCACGTGTACTATTCTATTGTTGTCCTACAATTTTTATTTTCTTTTTTGAAACCGACAATTCATGTATCAACGATCCAAACAGTGGAGATTTGCGAGAGTCAAATGATGCTTTGTTTGCATCCTTTTGGCTTGGTTTTGGGGTGATTCACGTGTTATATATAGTGATCGAGAGGCATTCAATGTTTTCTATTTCCAACATATGGTGCTAATAATTCATAGTTAAATGATGAATATTGTTTTGAAATAAGAAAAATACACGTCACTAACAATAGTAGGTTACGTGGCCATTGGAGTACATAAGAGTATTTTATGACAAGAAATGTTAGAGGTCAATAAAGATAAATGTTAGGTGTTTTTTTAGTATCCTCTCAACTGTGATGTTACTTTTAAAATTATCGTTGAATTTGAGATTATCATTATTAATTTTTAATTTATTGGTAATCTTAAAAGCCACATCACAATTGGGAGGACACCAGAAAAATACTAGAAAAACACCTAGCATTTTTCGGTCAATAAATTATTTATATTTTGTTCATATTTTTTTTACAAATTTAATAGATCAATCATTATATTCGTGGGGTCCACTATTGACTTATGTATAGTCCACGTAAATCTACAAATCAAATAGTTGATTTGTATGATGAAATTGACTAAATATGAAGAAGAAAAAAAAAAAAAAAAACAATATTGATCCATAGCATTTATCTTTGGCTAGTGCTGAGGAGCTAAACAAATGAACCTAAAAAATTTACCAAATTGATGTGGTAAGAGTTTTTAAATTAAAAAAATGCAATTCTCTCTTTCTTGTCTGTCACTCACAGTCTGCAACGTCAGTTTGAAAAAAAATTTGGGTTCATTTATTTGGGTCCCCTAGCAATCCTCTTTTATCTTTTATGACTAGCTATTTTAGGACTATATGATGTATATAGAAATTGTTAAAAGTATAATTAGAATAAGCTATGTCCCAAAAGGACGAATTGCATTGAAGTGAGGATATGTTACATTTGTGTAGTATGTTTTTTGTCCTTAACAACCCAATAATTAAGCGAGGGTGATACGATTTAACGAGTCAAGGAAAAAAATGATTGATTGATTGATTGATTGTCTTGTATGTATTTGTTCATGTGAATATGGGGTGAAGCAAAAGAGCATGCAGCCTGCTGTTCAATTTTTTTTTTTTTTTTTTTTTTTGCATTAAAATATTAAAAAAAATATTTAGCACGCCGTGTGCTCTGAATCATGACTCGTGAATATGATATGTGGCATGTTGTAATTTAACTATTATTTTTTTATTATTATATTTTAGCAATTGATTTTATTTGCATTATCACAAGTTCAAGATTAATAGATTATAGGTCAAGAAATTCTATAAGTTTGAATTATGAGTAATGTTATAAGGAGGACTAAAATTTTCTTAAATTTTTTTTAAATGTGAGATGTCTTTTAAAATTACCATTGAATTTGAGATTATCATTATTGAATTTTGATCTATTGATGATTTTAAAAGCCACCTTACATTTGAAAGTTCTCCTTATAACATTACTCTTAAATTATATGGGAAAATACATTTTACCCCATGAACTATTCACTCATTTTCATTTTGATCTCTAATGTTTAAAAAATGACACTTAACCCTCCCAAACTTCCAAATTATTACAATTCGACCATTCTGATTTTTTTTTTTTTTTTCTCAAAATGCCCCCATCCCAAGTTAAAAAAGAAAATTTAAAAATTGGGTTAAATTCATTTTACCTCTTGAAGTTTCAGGGGTTTTTCAATTCGAAGTCCAATGTTTAAAAATTGGCAATGTACCCCCTTAATGTTTCAAAAATTTTCAATTCAAATCATCCGTTACTAATTTCTGTCTAATTGGACAGAAATCATCTCACATGCGTCTTAAGTAGGATTTTGATGCCCTCTATTTCAATTTTGTCTTCATTAAAACCTATGAAATTACATAATTACTCTCAATTTTATAAGTTTTAATGAAGGTAATTACGTAAGTTTATAGATTTTAATGATGGCAAAATTAGAGTATTCAAAAAGAAGAAGAAAAAAAAAAGCTTGAAATTGTATGTTATAGTGATAAGAGAAATAGTAATAGCGCCACATGAAATAATGTGATTTATTCCACTCTTCGACTTTATTCTTTTAAGCCGGAACGTTACACTTTGGGTTGCTCAAAGCGTTGAAGATCAGAGATAACAAGATTTTTAATAATATAAGAAATAAGATATCAATGAAATTTCAGTTGGTATAATTTTTTTTTGTATATTTTAAAGCATTAAGGTAGAGTATAGTATCCACGAAGAGTTCCATGGTAACAATCAAGTGAAAGGGTTAACTGTATTTTGAAGTTGATTTATTATTAGATTCTTAATCTCAAATCTTTCTCAACCTATCTTTATTAAATTATATCAATATTCTGGAAAACCAGTTTTTTTTTTGTCAAAAACGCAGTTAGGTGAAAAACTTTGTCCCCAGAAATATCACCTCACCCCCAAGAAAAGCAAAAACGGCGGCTGAAAGACAAGGGCGCGGCTTGAAGTTGGAAGCCGTGCGGCTGGTGATGGTAGTGACCGTGTGGTCCCTACATCCAGCCTGTTCGAACCCAATACACACAAGCACACAGCCCATCATCGTCAAGTCTTCTTCTACTTTACTTGTCTCTTTTCCTCTGCTTCTCTTTTCTCCTCCCCAAGCAAACCCACTCTACAAAGCCAAAATACCAGAGAAAGAGAGAGAGAAAAAAAATCAACGCCCTTCTTCTCCTTCGAGAGCGCCATGGGTTCTCACATCTGTGGTGTCTCCAAGCTCTTCTTCTTCTTACTATTTCTTTCGCTTTCCACATCATCCGATGCGGCATTGCCTCTCAACCCTCTTTCTAAATCTTCTTCTTCGGCGACCTCCGGCCAAATTAACTCCAACTCCGTCCTCGTCGCCCTCCTCGACTCGCATTACACCGAGCTGGCCGAGCTCGTCGAAAAGGCCCTTCTTTTGCAGACTCTCGAGGAAGCTGTCGGCAAGTACAACGTCACCATCTTCGCGCCCAGAAATGAGGCTCTGGAGCGGGGGCTTGACCCGGAGTTCAAGCGCTTCTTGCTCGAGCCCGGTAATCTCAGGTCACTCCAGACCCTCTTGATGTTCCACATTGTTCCCAGACGAATCGGGTCGGATCAGTGGCCCACTGACCCGTCCGGCCCGGTTCGGCATCGTACCCTCTGGAACGAACACCTGCATTTGAGAAGCCACGATTCGGGGAAGAGAATCGTCGACTCGGCCGAGATTGTTCGCCCTGACGACGTCGTTCGCCCCGACGGCGTCATCCACGGGATCGAGCGGCTCCTGGTTCCCCGTTCCGTACAAGAGGATTTCAATCGGAGAAGGAGTCTACGTTCGATATCGGCCGTCTTACCGGAGGGCGCACCCGAGGTGGACCCCAGGACGCACAGGTTGAAGAAACCGGCAGCACCAGTACCGGCTGGTGCGCCCCCGGTTCTTCCGATATACGACGCTTTGGCGCCGGGTCCATCCTTGGCTCCGGCTCCGGCGCCGGGACCGGGAGGTCCCCACCATCACTTCAACGGCATGCGCCAGGTCAAGGACTTCATACACACTCTCTTACACTACGGTGGGTACAACGAGATGGCCGATATTCTTGTCAATCTAACCTCGCTAGCCACCGAAATGGGGCGCTTGGTATCGGAAGGGTACGTGTTGACCGTCTTGGCGCCCAACGACGAAGCCATGGCTAAGCTGACGACGGACCAATTAAGCGAGCCCGGCGCACCGGAGCAGATAATATACTACCATATCATTCCGGAGTACCAGACGGAGGAGAGTATGTACAATGCGGTTCGGCGGTTCGGGAAGATCCGGTACGATACTCTGCAATTGCCGCACAAGGTTGTGGCTCAGGAGGCTGATGGGTCTGTGAAATTCGGGCAAGGAGACGGGTCTGCGTATCTGTTCGACCCCGATATCTATACAGACGGGAGAATTTCGGTGCAAGGGATCGATGGGGTTTTGTTCCCACCGGAGGAGGAGACGAATACACAGAAAAAAACATCTCCGGCTGTTAAGGTTGTCACCAAGCCCAGAAGAGGTATGTTATAGACATAATTAATCAAAATTGCTTATGTTTATGTATTATTATCGTCAATTGCTTATGTCTAGGCGCATTGATTTAGAATAGCAGCAACATTTTTGCTACTGTTTTGTTGGTAGTGGGTTAGATGGAAGGAATCATGGAATACGCGTTTAAGGTAGTGGTCGTTTCCGTTTTTGATGAGTTTTGTGAATAGCGTGTGTGGAAGGAGAAGCCATTGTTGTAAGATGCCCCATTGGAGAAATTATTCTCGCCTGATGTGAATTGTGATCATTGACTGATTAAGTGGAACCTTTTTCTTCCTTTTCATGTGGGGTTTATGTTTCTGCCATCGATTAAGGATTGAATAGACACCGATTCAATAGTGGATTTGTACATATCACACATGTGGGTGGCACCGATTCAATGGTGGATTTGTACATAACAAATGGGATGTGTTTGGTGTCATTCACTTTCACTGCTTTTGTTCATCTTTTCTGCAAATTCAATTCAATGGTGGATTTGTACGTGACAAAGAGATGTGTTTTTTTTTTTTTTTTTTTCACTTATTTGTCGGTGAGAGGTAAAGAGGGAGATGGTGTCACAATTTTGATGGAAATATTTGTTTTTATGAGAAATTGAGAAAAAAAAGAAAGTAGTGGAACCAAGGAAGGTTCCTCAACTAATTGTTTCAATTATTCAAGGAATAATTGAAAATCCAGGGTTGCCAAGCTGTGAGCCATTGATATGCTCTCTAACAACAGCCTGGATATACACTTTCTAATCAGCCAGCATGATTTGTTTTTGTCTTTGTTCAAATTTAATATATATGGGTTGACCTAATTTTTTTTTTTTTCCATTTGATTTAATTGCATGTGCCAGGGAAGTTGCTGGAAGTAGCATGTAGGATGCTTGGAGCTTTTGGACAGGACTCTCATTTCTCCACTTGTCAATGAAAATACCCTCTCAACAAAACCCACAAGTAAAAAGGAATTCATGTAAACAATTAATAAATGGTAATTACTTATTTATTTTTATTTTTCTTTTCTCTCTTATTTCATTATAAAGTAGGTTAATTTCATTGGCTGAGTTATTTATTTATTTATTATGTGCAGTTGTATGATAATCCCATCCCTGCTAATACAATGGATGCATAGGAAGAGGGAGCACAGAAGAGGAAGTTCACTGTTTTTTTTTTTTGTCACAAATACTGTAATTACATGTTTTTTTTTTTTTTTTGGGAATTATTTTTATCTTTGG
The DNA here is from genome assembly GCF_901000735.1 of Corylus avellana. Taxonomy (NCBI): domain Eukaryota; kingdom Viridiplantae; phylum Streptophyta; class Magnoliopsida; order Fagales; family Betulaceae; genus Corylus; species Corylus avellana. The sequence continues at coordinate 6,983,451 of NC_081549.1, read as the reverse complement.
AAGATTTTATTATTACCCTTTTCATGGCTGGTTTTTGTTTATGCATCCATTGCTTAAGAGTCATACCAAAAACACATATAATATTCTTTGTTATCATATTTTGATGTGTGTATGAAAATGGAGGTCCGTTTTGGTTGGTCTGGGTGGGGGTTTATTCTCCGTTGAAATTACAAGTGCACCGACAGCGATGGTGGTTGTTGTATGGTTTTATTATTTTGTTGTTGATTTAGACAGCCCACCGAAATGATCCTTCACGTCTGGTGCTGTTGCTCTGTCATTATATGAACAAAATTTAAGAAATAATAATAAATAAATAAACAGATTGTGGCCAATCATTTGCTTAATGTTTGGGGGAATCTGTTCACTATCTTTTATAATTGTTTATTAATTGTATAATCCATTGCAAACCAGTTCAGTACATGGAATGATTGACTTTTTCTATAAGCAAAGGTTGTCTCACTTCCTGGGTATTCTCTGAGCACATGGTTCTCCAATTTTCCCCTTCAATTATATTACTTTTTAACACTTTTTTTTTTTTTTTTTTTTACATGAGTTTGAACTCTCTTAATAAGTGAAGTAAGGGTTAATATGTGAGATATTAATTGAAATAGAAGATAATAAATATTATGTTAAATTATCATTTTTTTTTTAAAAAAAAAAAAAAATTTTGATAAATTTAATCATTAAATTAATATTTTAACATTAATCAACCATTTTCTTTTTTGTTATCTTAAATTGGTTGTTTATAAAAAAAAATAAAAAAAAATGAATTCTCAAAGTAGATTATATAAAATGAAAAGGGTATTTGTATTTGTCAAAGAGAGTCATGGGCAAATACTTCCAACTGCAATTTAATAGTATAAAATAATCATCCAAAAATTCCGATCGGCCTTCTGCATATTTAACTTTGAGATGCAATCCTCAAGGGTAGCTCATACGGTTAGAGACCACGCTTCATAAAGTAGATGTCATCAGTTCAAATTTTTCTCTCCTATTTTTTTTCCCGCGGACATGTTAAATTTTTTTTTTTTTTTTTTTTTTTTTAAAAAAAAACACATTTTGAGATGCAAATTTAGTGATTGGAAAAGAAACAAATGGCTATCTAGGTTCCTGTACCTAAAAGTCCCTTTGGGCCCCTTCGGCAATAGTCCTTGTGGGCATGAGCAACAATGAAGCCTTTACTTCCAAGAAGCAAGCACATGTGCGGCGACCAGGCCAAAAGTGCTGGCCCACTTTTTCAACGCAATTTTTTAAGGGTGGATTTATAATTGCGATTTTGTAAGAATAATTTACGTTTTTAAAAGATATCGTAAAATATAAGATGTTTGGCATTGCGATTTAAAAATCACTTAATTTAAAATAGGAAAAAAAAATCTGTAATTTCTATATACATGCTAGAGGGTAATTATTTGAAAAAAAAAAGAAAACGAATTTAAATCAAAATTACGATTTTGCATAACAAATATTTAATAACAAAATATTTTTTAACATATTTTACCAAACATCTCTACGTCGCACTTATTAAAACTGTAATTCCAAAAGAAAGTAGGTGAGGAAAGGCAGGTTTGGTAACATGAATAACAATTTCATTCGGATATTCTTGGAAGGAGCTATTATTATTTATTTATTTAATTAATTTTATTTTTCTGTCTTGGAACTTGGAAGGAAGGAGCTATTACACGTAACGTAAATATCTATTCTCAATTTTTAGTTTAAATAAGTATTCCTCCCAAAACCTTGCCTCTTGGAATACAACACCGCCCGTATCTCTCTCGTCCCTCTTCTAAGTATCCCTCTCTCTCTCTCTCTCTCTCTCTCTACCCAATTGGATCGGCCCCGCTTTGCCATATTCCAGTTAGCGAACCTGTCGGCCCCGCTTTGCCATATTCCAGTTAGCGAACCCGAGGTTTCGACGCTGTTGGATCGGCTTGAGCTCTTAGGGGACGTAAACCACTGAAAAGTCTATCCTTGGTAAGAAAACCCCTCAATTGTAACTTGTAAATTTCATGGTTTTTCGCTTTCAGCTCAGCTCTGTGTGGAAATATTTGAATGACACACATGCTTTCTTCTGCTAGAAACCAATTTCATAGATATTACAACTTTTTTTTTTTCCCTCTCTCTCTAACGAAGTACTTCCAGTTGTTGCTCCTCAGTTTTGATTTGGCGGTGTTAGTTGTGAGTTTGTCAAGGTTCTTGAAAGACTGAAACCCAAGATGTGTTCTTTCATTATTTGCACATAAGTAAGAACTCCCCTCAATTTCTTCAAAATTTTACTCTCCGCGATTGGTAGTGAGAAAGGTGTTGCGCGGTCTTTAACCAAATTCCTGCCGCTCAATCCCATTAATGAGTGAACCATTTTTTGAGAGTTTGGGTCTGAGTAGACCCACAGTTATTAAGCTCATTAGTTGTTGCCCCTCACTTTTGATTGTTGGTGTTAAATAGTGAATTTGTCAAGGTTGTTGAAAGAGATTTTTGAATATGATAATGGGATAATGGCTTTGAAAATTCAAGCTTGTGAAACATTGGGTTTGAGTAGACCCGCAGTTATTAAGCTCATTAGTTGTTGCCCCTCACTTTTGTTTGGTGTTAATAGTGAATTTGTCAAAGGTTCTTGAAAGATTGAAGAGATTAGGGATTGAAAATAATTGGATTTTTAGGTATTTATCTGGTAAAAGCACCTACAACAGGAACTGCTTGCAAAGACTTAGAAAGTTGGAAGTGATGGTCTATGTGAAATTATAAAGGAAGATCCAATGAAGTTGTTCGATTTGGCAGTCTAAAGCCAAAATAAAGAAATTGAACATGGTGAAAATAATATAAGAAAAAAAGTCCACAAAATGTAAATTAGAATTGTATAAAAGGGTGTTTTAGGAAATTTGATTATAATACAATTCCATTTACTAGCATATTGCATTGTACCAAACAATAAAATGCATATTCAAGGTTCTATTCTAGTGTTACAATCAAACTAATAGAAAGGAATAGCTATTCCATTCCAGCTTCTTTCATTCATAATAATAGCTATTCATTTTTCCAATGGAATAGCCATTTCGTGTACCAAATGTGCCCTTAGGGTTTTCTTTTTTGTGACTATAAAATCCTTTCTTTTTTGGGTTTATAGTTTTTATTAGTGTGTGTGTGTGTGTTTTCATGCACTTTATCCGCTTTGTCTGCTTTTAGTTAGTTGTAGGTTTGATTATTGATTGATTATGTTTGAACTTTGATAGAATGTTGGAAGGAAAGAGGACTACATAGTTTAATATGAGTGAACATATTTTCCTTTTGCACATATGTGCTTTTTGAATGGAAAATAAGAAAGAATATCGGCTCTTTTGGTATCTAAAGGCTTACCAAAATTGCTTGAAAGTTGTTACTTTTATGATAGTTCCTCTACTGTTTGTTGTGTATTTGAGGATTTGCAAATCTGTTTTGAAATTTTTGGGTTACCTTAAAATTCCTCTTAACTTGATCATTGCTTCAGAAGATCTTCTCCAATGGAAAGGGATCAACCAATCTCTGCGAAAGATGCTATTTACAAACTGCAGCTTTCCCTCCTTGAAGGCATCCAAGACGAAAACCAGCTTTTGGCTGCTGGATCTCTGCTGTCGCGCAGCGACTATGAAGATGTTGTTACTGAGCGTTCGATTGCAAACATCTGTGGTTACCCTCTTTGCCGCAATTCCCTGCTGTCTGATCACGCTCGGAAGGGCCGTTATCACATTTCCTTGAAGGAACACAAGGTTTATGATCTACAGGAGACGAACATGTATTGCTCTTCCAGTTGTGTTGTTAATAGCCAAGTGTTTACTAAGAGCTTGCAAGATGAGAGAGGCTTAATTTTGAATTTGGATAAACTTAATGAGGTTTTGAGGTTATTTGGAAACTTGAGTTTGGATTGTGGGGATGACTTGGGGAAGAATGGGGATTTAGGATTGTCTGGCTTGAAGATTCAGGAGAAAACAGAAACCAAGGATGGGGAAGTTTCTTTGGAGCCGTGGATTGGTCCATCAAATGCGATTGAAGGTTATGTGCCTCAGAGAGATCGTAGTTCCAAGCCTTCACCTTCGAAAAATATTAAAGAAGGTATGAACTTTAAGTTGTATGTTAGAGAATCTTACTCTCGCTTAAGTTGCTGAGAAAAGTGGGAAACTAATTTTTAGCATGAAAATGAGCTTGGATTGTATGTTGCAGGGTCCAAAGCTAAACATACCAAGTTGAGTAGTGAAAAAGGCTTGCTTGTTAATGAGATGGACTTCATGAGTACCATAATTACTAAAGATGAATATAGTGTCTCAAAAGTGCCACCAGGTTCAACAAAGACTGCTTCCCACACTAAATCAAAGGAACCAAAGGGAAAAGTCAGTTGTGAGGACTCAGGGGATCAAGTCACCATATTTGAAAAACCATCTGTTCCCACAAAGAATGATTCTGAAAGGAAATCAAGAGGATCAAGAGGGGAAAAGAGTAAAATAGTCCGCAAAGATAATCATAGCATCCTGGAGGTGCCTTCAGCTTCTAATCCCTGCACAACTGGTCCCAATGCAAGTACTGCAGAAGCAGAAGAGGAAGCACATGTTGAGAAAGCAGCTAAATCAAATGGAACCTTGCTCAAATCCTGTCTTAAACCTTCAGGTAGAAAGAAACCTAGTTGCACTGTTACCTGGGCTGATGAGAAAGTCGATGGCATTGGGTTTGGAAATCTTTTTGAGGTTAGAAACATGGAAAGCAAAAAATTTCCTGAAAAATTAGGTGGTACAGGTGTGGGAGATGATGAAGAAATGTTATGGTTTGTATCTGCAGAAGCTTGTGCAAAGGCATTGAGCCAGGCAGCAGAGGCTGTTGCTTCTGGAGAATCTGATGCCACTGATGCCGGTATATTATTGTATGCTCTTAAGTTTGTGTTATTGAACTAATTTTTTATTTAGATGGCTTAACTGAATTACTAACTTTTTTCTTTTCCCTTGTTCTCTCACATTCAATATCCAGTGTCCGAAGCTGGAATTATTATATTGTCACATCAAAGTGATTTAGCTGAAGGGGAATCTGAGGAGGATGTTGATATGCTGGAACCAGAATCAGCTCCTTTAAAGTGGCCAAGAAACCCTGAGACTGCATATTCTGATTTATTTGAGCCTGAAGATTCATGGTATGATGCTCCACCAGAAGGTTTCAGTTTGGCTGTAAGTTTTTTCTGTTTAAACCAAGACCGCAGTGATTTTTATTTCTCTATTTTAAATTTATGTTTTACTAGATACAACCTTACTGTCATTCAGTTATCACCTTTTGCTACAATGTGGATGGCTCTCTTTGCATGGATAACGTCATCTTCTTTGGCTTATATATATGGAAGAGATGAAAGTTTTCATGAAGATTATCTATCTGTTAATGGGAAGGTGTACCCCTGTAAGATTGTCTTGGCAGATGGTCGTTCTTCTGAAATCAAGCAAACTCTTGCTGGTTGTCTTGCTCGGGCTTTGCCTGGACTAGTTGCTGATCTAAGACTGCCAACACCAATATCTACTTTGGAGCAAGGAATGGTATTTATTTTGAACCTTTCTGTTTTGTTTCAGCAATGATGGATTATGAAATGAAGAGTCTTGCACCTCCTTAACATTAATTAAAGAAACTAAATGCTAATTTGGGTTATTCAAAGGAGAAAAGAAAGAAGGAAAGAAAGAAAGGAGGGGAAAAATAAGACATTTGGATATCTAAGACTTTAAAATAAAATATCTTCCTCACTCTTAGAAAGATATAATTTATACATTCTATGTTTTACTTTCACCAAACCACCCCTTTTTTTCTTTTTTCTTTTTGGGTTATGTGTTATTTACCTGTATTCAAAGTAGTTGTTGAGTATATTATTCCTTATTTCTCTTATAGATGAGGTATCTATTATAGGGAGCAGCTCCCCTCCCATTAAATACCTCCCATTTGCTCCCCTTTTTGAGTGGATATGCGACATGTCAAGTACTAAAAATCCAAGTGACGCTAAGTAACGTCTGTCAGCCTGAAATCGTCCTCTTGTCAAGAGAGCAAGAGAGAAGCTTTACCAAGCAAGTTGTCGAGGAGCAGGAGAATCCGCTTCGGGTAACCATAGAAGGAAGCAATAAACTAAAACAGGAATGCACAATCTCATCCACCAAACTAGACAGAACGGTTTCAAGATCCACGGAGTCAATACCCATCCCTCCACAGTGGACCCACTGTTTTGTTTCCTACCAAATTAGGGAGGCAGCGGAAGAAAGAGGATAGAGAAGCCACTGAGGCACTGAAAATACATTTTTCCTCCTAATCTTCTCTCAAGCAATCAAATACCTCAAAGGAGCAGACCTTTTACTTCCCTCCCCTTTCCTTTCCATTCCCCCTTCCTTCTATTTACTGCTTCTATCACACTGTTAAACTGTTACTGTTAAACATAGTGTAAATGCCACTTAAAAGTGCGGAAGAAGCAATATAATAGGTACAGTTTTATTTCACTTTGACGGAGGAAGAAACAATCCATGGAAAGAAGCTCCATTGTAAGCCACTTATGGAGTTGCAAAATTATGTCACTGTGGGGCAGTGAATCATGTGCACTCTCTATCTGTGTATCATGTGAAAGGTGGCCTTCAAGAACTCTCAGCACTTTGGCTTTCATCAACTGCCTAAGATTTATTTTCTTCCGGTAGTAGCTTTCATCGGTGTTCCTGTTTGGAGAAGAATCAACAGAATAGCCTGGTTGCACTTCCTCTCCACCATAGCCTAGTTGCCCTTCCTCTCCTCTGAGAAGAGGAATCTCCCGATGCAGAACTCCAATATGCTAACTTGCTTACATCGTTAGTTTAGCTTTATTTAGTGGAAGGGATGTGGCTAAAGAATGATCATTGGATCTTGTCTTGGACATGTGCTCTCCATCTATACTATAATGGGAGGCTATGGGAGGCTTTCTAACAGGGGGGGAGCCGCTCCTTCTATTATAAAATCCTATGATAACAAAAAGAGAAGTACCAAGTCTGGTGTTTGAAGTCTTTTTAATTCTTTGAACTTGGCATTATAAGGTTTTCTAGATGGCTCATTGTTGGGCTTTTGAGCCTAGGTTGTTAACCTGTCCCTGAATAGCACTAATACCAATATCATGATATTATTTTTTGGAGAATCATGAGCAAGTCTCGAGCAATCTAATTTCTAGGTGAATTAGTTACATTTGTATTTCAAGATTCTTTTTGCATGTCGAGGGCTAAATTTGATTTTGCAAAAGCACTGTTTCCTCTGTAATCCTTTTAGTTTTCTATCTTTCTTCCATGACCAATACCCGCTTCCAAAAAATTGGAGATTTCTGATCAGTTGTTATTTTAGCCATGAGAATACGGTTTTCTAGTGCTGTTGAATGACTATAAAATATATTCATATTGCATGGTAGGCATATAAGATAAAAGCCACTTATCAAAAACTTAAGGGAGGATGTAATTCACTTATGACATGAAATCAGTTAGGTTTTGAAAAAGTTTTCACCTTTTCCATTCTCAATTACCACTTCCATGAATAATTTGTATCTGCATTTCCTATTAGGAAAGTATTTTCCTCTTTGATATTATGTTTATACTATGTTTGGCTTGTTCTTTGCCTCTTTTTCTTGGTCATGCTTGGGTCTATCTTTTCCCTTTTCTAAGCAATAAAAGTACTTGTGTCATTATCTCAATAAACCCTACATTAACCATGAGATGACAAGATGTGAGGGTTATGAAGGGACAATGTACTATATTTTTAACATGATATTTTTCATTCTTTTCTTTTCATAATATAGTGTATCATCCAACCATTAGATGATTTTTTTTTGACTGGTGAACCATTACTAAGAAGTTCTTATGCAGGGGCGCTTGTTGGATACAATGACTTTTACGGACGCACTTCCAGCTTTCAGATCGAAACAGTGGCAAGTGATTGTTCTTCTGTTTATTGAAGCTCTCTCTGTTTGTAGGATCCCTGCACTTACACCACACATGACTAATAGGAGGATGTTGTTGCCGAAGGTTAGACCGTCTACCATGTTCTGTCTTATCATCTTATACGTTTAACTTATGATTGGAAATTCTAGATAGCGGTACATTAAGCATGGCAGAAAAAGTGTGTTAACTTTGCAGTTTAGGTATTGTGTGAAGGTAGAATTATGCTGTTGCAATTAGGGGATTTTGAACTATGTTTATTATTTATGCTATAATTTTGTTTTATTTATTATCAAAGAGGAATAATTGCTGATCAACTCATGTTCAAAGAGATTGAATCAGCTTATGAGGCTGGAATTAAATGGTGGACAATGGAAGAAATATGTGATGGTGAATGTGAAAAAATTGAGTCATAGGGGTGCTGACTGCCTAATTTTGCAAAGGGGTAACTCTGGGATGTAAAGATTGATAAGATAGCTATATACTTTAATCATGTTAGTATGGGATCTAATTTTTACAATTTCAATGTCATTTGAGTAAGAAAAGTTTTAACTTGACTTCTGGTTTTGTTGTTGAGTAAATAGGTGTTGGATGGTGCCCAAATAAGTGTTGAAGAATATGAGATTATGAAGGATCTCATGATTCCACTTGGCAGAGCTCCTCATTTCTCATCTCAGAGTGGAGCTTGATGGAAAAGAAATGGCAACTACAAGTGCACATATTATCTATTGGTTTATATCTATTGGTTTATGGGGTCAGCTTTAAGTTTTGTTTTAATTACTGTGGAAAGTTTTGTTTAGCCATGCAATCGACTCTGAAACTTTGACACCCTGGTTCCAAACAATCTGCAGTAGTAAAGTTAAATTTTGGAACTTCATTGTACATCCACAATATAGGGAAGGAAATGCTACATTGAGTACTACTTGTCTTTGCGGAAAGCTTTAGATGTTTATCATTTGTATATTACTTGACTGTCAAGATAGTGCTTGAATATCTCGGCCTCTCTTTATGAAAGTTTTCCAGTTGGAGTCTGCCTATGGTTTTCAAATGAAATTGAATGATTGCTTCCAACAAATGCTTGTGGAAACAGTTCCTAAACAATTTTCAGATAAAACTGAAATGGGAAGCTGCTCCCGTCTCCATCATGAGAGGAAATGTGGATAACCACGAGTTTGAAAGAAAATTCAATCCTGCTTAACTGCTAAATTCAGTCCTTTGATGCTTTGATCCATAAGAGACAAGGATTTGATGCCCTGATCCATGCAAAACAAGAAAAAATAAAACAGATTTATCATAAATTGCCTATAAAAGATGAAAGCCATGGTGATCACTTAGGCAAACACTTCCATAAGCTGTGGATAACAGTATTCAACTTACATGATTTACTCACAACCACTGTATTCACAAGACCAGGAACTCTCTTTCTTTTGATAAGTTTAATGAAAACTTTAAAAACTTTCAAACCTATAAATAAAGTTCCAAGAAGTATGTCTTTAACCTCCAACGGTAACTTCATGAGGCATAATCTCAGGGGCAGGTGAATTCAAAACCGGTGCATTGTTCTGGGCAGTATCCATTGTAGGCACTAGGTCTATCTCATCTTTGTATTCCGAAAGACACAGGGACTGGTTCTGGCTTTCTTCATTTTCTGCACTACATGCTTTCTGGTTTTGGGTTTCTTCTCCTGGTGGCTCTGGTTTAGGCTTAGCAGGCTTTCTTTCAGTCTTGGTGACTGCAACTTCCTGAGATTGAAGTCCGAGTTGCGACTTTCTAATTGGCTTCTTCGAAGCAACAACATTTTTGTTAGATTCTGCCCGCAATCCTTTGCTTGAATTGTTCTGTTCTCGGTTAAGATGCGGGCTACGATAAGACCCCTCGCCTTCTGAAGAGTCGTTTGCAGCAATGGAATTCTTGCTCTTCATGAGCTTTGGAGAAAGGTTCGAACGTGGGCTAGCACAAGGCACATCACCTTCTAAAGAGTTGTTTTTTGCAGTCACAGAGCTCTTCTGCCTTCCAAGCTTTGGAGATATTGCACGTGTGGTCGGAATCTAGATCAATTATGTACGAAAGGTTAGGTGCATGAAGCAGGGTGGGAAGAAGAAAGATTAGGTTTCTCTAGCCCATTTCAAGCATCAAACTCTGTTACAGTTGCCAAATAAATAGAAGAGAGTACCTTCTTTATTTCAATTCTTGGAGGAGGCTCTTTATAGAAACTTGGCATGGGTGTAGCCTTAAATGTCAGGTTCTTTCTCAGTTGCTTGATCTCTGCCTCCTGGCTTTCCTGCAAGATACCCAGAACAAATATAAAATTGGAAGCTCAAAAAGAAGAAACAATTAATCAAAGTAAATATCTCCCAAGTGCATAAAAATGCTATCCCAACACCTTGGATTTTGCTTGCAAGTTGGTTCTTTCTGCTTCTTTTGCTTGTATCTTCTCTTCTATCTTTGAAAAGAACTGGCCAAGAAAAAGCACAAGTTATCAGTGTTATGCATGCAGGATAAATTTTTTAACAAAGATACAGATCAAGTGCATCAACAACCTCCTTGCGTTTTTCAGCTCGTTCTTCCAACCTGGAGGAAAATCTTGAACCGCTGCTCCTCAGCTCATGAGGAGTACCACTTCTGAAAGAATATTACAAGAACATCAATGTAATACCAAGGAGAATATAGATACTGAAGAGAAAGAGATGAGAAATAATGACTAATTATATTTGTGACAAATGAAAAAGAAAAATGCTGATCAAGGATCATACGAAGTAGTGGAACGGGCATCCTCATCCTCTTTCACCGACAGTGCTGCTTTCATAGGATCTGAATTTTGATTAACCAATCTGCAGTTACATCATATCACCTCATGAGAACTTATTCAGGAGAAAAATATAAAGGCCTCTGCCAAAATCTGTAATGCAACATTATCTTTGAGACTCACTGGGATGCCTCAGCTGGACAGTTACTAGTTGCCTTCAAAGAACCAGACTTCCCAAGCTGATACAAGCAAGAACACACTTGAGCATGAAGTATGGTAATAAATGGAGGTATTTACTGACATGAAAGATTGAAAAGAGAAAAAAAATTACCACAGAGCGTCTAATGCTAGGTGTGGATGCTAAAGAAGTTGGCCAACCAGAAGCTCCACCAATTGTATTTGCTTCCTTTGAGTGGACTCCAGTGGATGCATGCCTATTGGGATGATTTGAGTGGGATTTAGTCCCATTTCTTTGAGCATCTTTGGCGTCTCTTTTCAATGGATACACATCAATGCTCTTGTTCATAACATCAGCCCGGACTCCTTTCTCTGGGAAGGAAACACTCTGAGTAAGGATCGACCTCTGGTTTCGAGAAAATGGAGTTGTGGTTTTCAGATTGGCTTTGTCCTTGGCCAGTTTATTGTTCTTTGGAGAACCACCATTCAAAACTCTAGGTTCCTGGCCACACAAAGACAAATCAGGCCCCAAAATATTAATAACTAGATGCATACCTAAACACATGCAATTATTAATCATCAAGAATCAGCTCAAGTGAGGAAATTCTTTGTGCAGAACCTTTATAGATTTTGAATTTTTACTTGTAGCAACAGTTGTAGAGGCCTTAACTACAACTTCAGAGGAATTAAAGCCTTCAGATATTCCATTCATGGTGGGAACTTCACTGTTACCAACTGATTCTTCCACATAGTTTTTGACAATAACACAACTCTCATCCTCCAAAGAAACCCCATTTTCAGACTCCATTGTGTGACTGATGCTTACAGAAAGGAAAGAAGAATTTCTGCAGAACCAATCAATGCCCCCAATTAGGCCCAAAAACACTTCACTCAATCCACTCAATCACATGAACTAGTATTGGAAATAACACCAGATAAATTACAGACTAGAAAATCCAAATTTTCCTATATTTTCTTCTGAGAATTACACCCCTTTCGGTATTTTGTCATTTTTCAATTGCAAAAATATTAACATGAAAACTGAGTAAAGCTCCATTGGGTTGCAGAGACAAGCTCGAATTCGTTTAGGCCAAAAACTACTTTTTCATTTGGTTGCAGAGCAAGACACGCACCCGAAAAATAAGGGTGGCAAATATTAAACAAGACATTAAGAGATCCACAAAATCAAAATAGGCAGACGGCCAGAAGTGCAGTTAACAATAATGACTAAAGGGAATTTTTCACAAGAACCATACTTCTCTATTCGGTGTATTTCAACTAAAGGATGGGAAACTCTGAATTCTCAGACAAAATAAGAACACAATGAGCAGATTTAGCATCACTCTTCATGCCTGCTGCTCCAATGAAGGATCTCATATTCATGCTTTGATTTGGTGGTAGACACTCTTTCAAGATTTAGCTCTCTTTCTGGTCTTTTGATAATATTTTTCTAGATGCTAATCTTTCATAAAATGAAAAAAAAAAAAAATGAAAAAAAAAAAGAAAAGAAAGAAAGAGACCAAAACAAACAAACAAACCAAGTCGGCCAAATGAATTTCTTGCACTTCATTTCCTAAGCAACCGAACAGAGGATTAATACAAATCATCATAAACAGCAGAGGCTTACCAAACTTGAGGACAAGTGAAATTAAATGACAAAAGAAAGCACAGATATGAGATACTTAATACTACTAAGCACAACATCAAACACTCCGACGTCAAAAATAAAGAAATTAAAGCACAAATAAACCAGGTTTTCAAGAATTCAAAGCCCATTTCATCAAAAGTCAAAGAAATGCAATGTTGAAAAAGTTTGCTTATGTACCTTGGAAAATTGGGTTGTGGGTGTTTGGAGTTGAATTATAAATAGGAAGCTCGCAGGCTCAGAGAAAGACGGAGAACAAGACAAAGATCAACTACTTTCCAAACCTGAATTATGGTGCAGATTGAATAAATCTTTGATTGTTTGGTTTAGAAGACTGAAACAGAGTGGAGTTTGAAGAAAGATTGATAGTGGTTTGAATTAGAAGCACTAGTGACGAGTTGGGCTTGAAAGCTACAGCGAGAGAGAAAGATCAGAGAGAGAGAGAGGCGTGGAAAAGAACATGAAGTAGGACGAGCTTTTCAATGAAGTGAAGAGATTGATAAGAGTTGCTGAAATGACTCAACTGCCCCTGCCTTTCAACTGTAACCGTTGTTGTGAAATAAACTGTAACCGCCGTTGTGAAATGTTTTTTCTGCTCTCCCGCGGCGCTCTCTGTCTCTTCTTTCCAAGTCTGTCCGTGAGATGTCTTCTTTAGGCAAATGAAAGGGTTTCTTCTTTTTTTTGTGGGCCCACGTTTGCTTAAGGCTTGCATAATTGCATTCAACCTTCCTTTTTTTCTTTTCTTTTTTATTTTTATTTTTATTTTTATTTTTTTAATTAATTAATTATTTATTTTTATTTTTATTTTGTTTTTACAAAGGCAATACCTTGCATTATAAAATCCTTTTCAGCTCACGATTAATAATTGAACAATATTTCACAATTTAAGGGTCTGTTTGGGATTGTGGTTTTAATAAATGTAATTTTAAAAATTATGTTTTTGAAATCACTACTTTTTAAAATCACAAAAGTGTTTAGTAAAATATATTAAAAAGTATTTTTTTATTAAATATTTGTTATGAGAAATCGTGATTTTGGTTTAAACTCACACTTTTTTAAATAAGCACCCCCTAACCTGCTTATAGAAATCGTAGAATTTTTTCCTATTTTAAATTAAGTGTTTTTTAAATCGTAATGCCAAACGCCTTACGTTTTACGATATTTTTTAAAAACATAGATTATTCTTGAGAAATCGCAACCTCAAACGCATCCTAAATATAAAATGCAAGAATTGGTATAAAATAAAGTGCTTTTTAAATCGCATTGCCAAATGCAGATTAATAAAAACATAGATTATTTTAAATTAAGTGTTTTTTAAATCGCAATGTAAAACGCTTTACGTTTTACGATATCTTTTAAACCACAGATTATTGTCTCCAAGAGGTAACTCAATCGGCTGACACCACGCCTAATGAAGCGGAGGTCACTAGTTCGAATCTCCCTCCTCCTCTTGTGCGGACATGTCAAAAAAAAAAAAACACAAATTATTCTTGAAAATTTGCAATCTTAAACGTACCTTAAATATAAAATGCAAGAATTGATATAAAATAAATTATAATAATACTTATTTTAATAGAGAAAATATGCACTTTTAAGCTATTATCAATCGTAACTTCTAGCGGTTTGAAATTTGAATGTTGAGGGAGGAAATATAATGTAACCGACAGACAACAAAGCAAAGGAATTTGGATTTTTGTCCTTTAATTTTTGGTTTTTACAATCAGTTTTCTTATAAACTGAAGTGTTAGTTCATAAATAATTAAGTTTGTCAATTTAATTAATTAATAATTAACTTGTCAATCATACACGGTTAAACAATTTACAAATTAAAAGTTCTGATGCCCTAAGCATTTTCCTGCTTGGAGAGAAAATTTTTTACAAAGAAACAAGCTCTTTGAAAGTAAAAGGTTTTGATATTGACAAGTAGCCCCACGACAACCCCTATTGTTGTAATTAAGGCAGAGGACTTGCAGGTTTAGTTGTTATCATTAGCTATTTCTTGATATATGAGGTTTTTGGCAAAATATAAATATTCCTACTCAAACCTATCCAAACTTGAAATATATATATATATATATATAGGCAAAAGAGATTTAATTATTTCATGGTTTTTTTAATCACATTTGCAAAATTACTAAAGAGAAAAAGGATAACGTCTCTTTTAAAGCAAGAAAGGGCAGGAGAGAGAGATTTACATGTAATCAAAATATTTAATGGTGTATATTTACTAATGAGGGGTATTTTTGTCTTTTTACTTTTTGAAATGACAAAAATACCCTCCAATATAACTAATTGTATATTATTCTGTTCAAAAACTGAAGAAGATCATAATTTCTTAATTGAGAAGTACTAGAAAGCCAAACAAATGAACTCAAAAAAAATTTTAAACCGACGATCGTGAGTGAGTGGCAGACAAGAGAGAGAGAATTGCATTTTTTTAATTTAAAAACTATTGTTATGTCAGTTTGAAAATTTTTTTGAGTTCATTTGTTTGGCTCTTTAAATGTTTACAATTTCAAATCATTACTTTTTAAAATTAACATGAAATCTTAACCGTGGGGGCTAAGTGAAAGGATCAAGTAGTTTGGTGAAACATTTATACTTTTTAAATTTGAGAAAACATAAGGATAATTAAGTGTAATTTTCGCTTACAATAACTTTCCACCTTGCGTGTATCACTAATGAAGTTATAAATCCCATATCATATTTAATCCCACAAGCAAATTACATCTTTGGCTCACCAACTCCGAATTAATACAAGGTAGAAATTAAGGGCCTTAAGGTAAAAAGAAATGATGTGATTAGCACTATAAGCAAGGGCATGTTCGTCAATCATGCAATGAACCAATGATTGAAAGCCAACAGAAAGTTACTGTTCGAGAACGTGTTGGGTTCACAGGTGGGTGTGCCCACCGGTGCTGTCCTACTCTCATGACGTGGCACGACCGAGCAACATGATTGGCCTCCACGTTCGGCCAACCTCGACATGTGCTGTCACAACGTGCGTGGCTGGTAATGGGAAGAGAGCGCCAAAACATCCTACGCCCTTCCAAAAATATTTTTTTAAAAAAAAAAAAAATCTAAATTTACTATCAAATTTTACAACATGACGTAATACAATATGATTAAATTTTTTAAAAAATTATGTTATGTCACGTTATATTATAAAATATTTTTAATAATATATATATTTTTTGTAAGCATGGCCTCTCGAAAAAAAGAAAAGAAAAAAAAGTCCTGCCATTTATAGGAAAATATAAGAAAATAAAAAAGAAATGTAGTGATTGGTGTAGGAAAATAGGTTTTGGGTTGCAAATATAAAATGGGTTGCAAAACTTCTATTGAAAAGAAGAAGGAAGGATAATAAAAAGATATAAAATGGGTTGACAGTGGAAAGCTCGAGAAGTTGAGGGGAAAATGGCGTCAGACTGTGGATTGATGTGGCATAGATCATAATCACGACAAGAGGAAGTTTTTGGATGCGTGTGAATTGTGTTGAAGTAACAAGAGTATAATGTAATTTTTTGAGCTTTATTTGCAGACGTAGATTATAGACCGAATCACATAAAATCTTTTGTGTTTATTTATTTCTATTTCTTTATGGTATAGTCTACCACAAGATGAATGGTGCTCACACTATATACTCAGTGACAAGGACCAAATGAGGGTGTTGAAGAATAATCTCACATTGCATATGGACAAATTCTTGAGCGTGCTTATAAGAAATTGACAATCTTCTCTTATTGAACCGATTTTATAAAAGAGTTAGGCTCACAAATATTTTCACATTATTGACAGCAGACATATGAGTGGGAATAGAGCCGTTGCTGTAAAAAAACAGCTTGTTGATTAAAAAATAATAATAAAAACAAAAAAAAGACAGCTTGTGAGAAATTGTTTGTTTTTGGTCGGGATGTTGTGGGTGGTACGTTGCACTCGAAGGGAAAGGCTGGCTTCAAAGATGTAACTGCCAAGTTTGCAAAATGATTTGCAGACATGGCAATGAGAAAGATGTGGGCCATGGAACGGTTCATTTGTCAAAATTTGATTGCATGTCGGATATGGTATCTTCACCTGAAGAGGACTTAACCTTACATAAAGATAACATCAATCTTCTTTCTAAATTGTGAATTCCATATTCATAAATAAATGTAATAAATTTGAAGACAAGCATTACTCTTTCAAGTTTCAATAAAAGAAATGATATTTAATTAATCAAAGTTATTTTATAACTCAAGATGATCAAAACGTTGTTTTCCTCATCACAAGTTGTGACCTCTACTAATTTTTATTTTTATTTTATATATAATATAATCAATTTATTTTATGTGAAATCATTTCATAGAAGATTCCAAGTACTTGGTCATTAATGGTATAGATCAAACCTTTTTTTTTTTTTTTTTTGAGAAAATTATTCATTTAGTCTTTAGGATTTGTAGTTGTACCAAATGATGCGGGGTATCAAAAGTAACTTAAAAGATCCCTTAGATAAGTCTAAAACACTCCATATCATCAGCCGCTTGACAAAAACGGTTATATGCATGCGTAGATTTACGTCACAATCAATCGCTAAGGGGCAACTAGTAGCTCTTTTTTTAGGGGTGACAGCCCGGCCCTCACCACTAAGGAACGACTCTTTTTTATTAATTTAAGAGTAAAATTGTAATTTTACACCAAACTAAATCATTGGCTATGTTTAAAAATAAGTGGTAGATGCTAGCGATTAAAATACTTGAAATTGTAGATCAATTGGGAAATGTGATTAAACACAAGTGATACATGCTAGCAAATTGATTAATTTTTTCTCTAAATTGAGTTGGAAAAATCTTTTCCAATTAAGTCTATTAACTTGACATATGTTATTAGAGTATGTGATTTTCACATGTATGTTTAATTAAACATGTCATTTTTACATATTATTAAAATGTATGTGAAAATTATATATAGACTAAATCGAAGAATTTCCACTAACTCAATTTTAGGAAAAAAAAAATGTCCCCAATTAAAAATCACTTTTTATGGGTGATGGGTGGTCATAGTTTAACAGCATATTTCAAAGGGAAATGCTAGGTGTTCTTTTAATGTTCTGCAGACGTTCTCTCAACTATGATGTGGCTTTTAAAATCACCGTTTAATTTAAAATTATCATTATTGACTTTTAATTTATTGGTAATTTTAAAAGCCGCATCACAGTTGGGAAGACACCAGGATAACACTAGAAAAACACTTAGCATTTTCCTATTTCAAAACTCTTAATTAGGAATATTATTCATGTGAACAATGCTGTCAATTAACAAATCTACAAGAGATAGGAATTAATTTGTTAAAAAGAAAAGAGATACGAATCTTAGTCAAACAATATTGAAGTAGTTTTTTGTACAATGTATATTACCTGTAAAATGCAGATCATTCAATCCAATTAATCATTAATTAATGTTATATTTTAACAAGTGATTTATCAAAATTTGACTTATTACAAGCTATTGCGATGCGCTATCTTCATTATTTTTATCGCATTATCATTGATAAATCTGATAAAATATTAATTTAATTAATTAATTTTTATCAATTTAAAATAATTGATGATTTAACATGATTCAGTCAATCTTATTTCCGTCTCGTTATCTCCCATTTCAATTAAAAATCTAAAAAATCTTCATTAGAATTGTGAAATCTGAAAATAATTATGTGAATATATTCTCAAAAAAGCATTTGAGAAAATGACTTTACTATAAATTAAATGATACACCTTGGATCCCAAAAATAATGTCCTTACCATACAATGAGCTGTTTCCTTGCATTTTCATTGATAATGACACCCAGAAGACCTCTCAAAATTAAAGCTCAAAATCATTATAAAAAAATTATTATTTAAATCTAGCATAACATATTAACATATATTTAGTTAGGATGTCATTAAAAAAAAAAAAAAAAATGTCATTTCTAATTGTTTTCCTTCCATCTTTTCACTCACCAAACAAGGCATTCCTCTACCTTTTACTGTTGTTAACAAGTTTTAATCAGAATAATTATAATACTAATAATAATAATTAAGAATAATCATAATGTTTAGTCAGAATGATAATCTTTCCAGTGCCTATTTTATTTGATCAGGGCCGAGTGGTGGTTGACAAATGACAGCAACTTAAACCTAGCAAATTCTTTGGGATAAACACAAACTGGGCCAACCATATTTATCAACAGATTAATTTGTCTTCAAGAATAATTTGAAAGCCCCACTTAGGTATATATTTAATATTTTTTTTATACCCATCACAAAGCAACCCTAACCCCACTGAGTTTTATTGAAATTTCTTCATCCTATACTTATTACAAACCGACGTGGCGGTTTACATGATAGTTTTCATGTCAACTTGTTAGTCATTAAACAATAAAATTTATCCGTCAAATTTTGTTGTTTAATTTTTACGCCCATGTGGCACCACTCGAGTCTTAGGTGGACTATCACGTTATTTTGTAAGAGACTTATAGTGTTCCAAGCATATCCATTTGATCTAGTAAACCCATGATGTCCATTGTCTGAAATGAAACCAGCACAGAAACATGTATGAGCATAAAGAAAGAGTTGTCTGGTCTAATAAGTCAAAAACAGTAACACTTCACCCTTGAAATTTTGTCAGTATTTTTTACATTGGGATTCACCTATGCTAATCTCACAACAAAGAAGAAAATCTTTTAGAAAGTGAAACACCCATAAATCTTTTGGACTTATGATTAGATAGTGGAAAAGATTGTCCTTTGTAATTTATTTTGATAGAATTCTTGAATAATCCCTTCATTTTCTTCTTGATTTCTCTTGATTTTGCTTGATTGTTACATTTGCTTTGATTTTATTTTTATATTGGGCTTATGAGAGAGAGAGAGAGAGAGAGAGAGCAATAAATCACAAATCATAGGAGAAGTTAGCCTGTTTATGTATTGAACTTGTTTTTCACAGATTACATTTCCCCACTCTGCAATCTGTAAGACACAATCAGACGCCTGCAACTATCCAAGTAAATAGTATACCCTACTATTTACGAGCATCTGATGATCCTTAAACCTTGAAAATTCGTATACATTCACAATACTGTGGGGAAGAAAAAGTTATCAAGTAAAAAAAAAAGAAGAAGGCCTCACTATCTTAACAGACAGAAAGTGCCTCCCTAAATCCAATGCTAAAACTACTTTGTAGACCCTTCTTGCCCAAATTAGTATTGCCTTTCTGCATCATGGCCACAAACTCATTGTAATCTATTCGTCCATCCTGAAACATAAAATCAAGCAAATTTTAGAACAAATTGAAAGCCGAATCTAATTACAAAATTAAAGTCAGTTTCGAACTCACTGTAATCTACTTGGCCAGCTTATCTATCTCATTCTCAACCAGTTGGTATGATAATTTCCATCTCTAATCACAAAAAGGTTGTGCTTCAATAACTACAACTTAATCATTGGCTTTTTCTCTCCTTTAGTTATTAACTAGAAGCTCTGGATTCACCCCAAGTTGGGAGGGTGTTTGTGAGGTTAGAAATTCTTCTATCATCAATGAAAATTTCCATTAATTATTTCGTAAGGGATATTGAGACTTATAATTATTTTTGAAATGAAAGATCAAACTAAAACAATGCTATATGACTCATTTACTTAGTAGCCTTTCTCCACCCCAGTATTTCTTACCCTTCTCTTCTCAACCATTCTTGCTAACTACTACTTCTCTCTCTCTCTCTAAATTTTTTTTTTCTTTTATTTTCCTTCTTTTCTGTGTTCCAAACACATCATATTTGCAACTTTGTCTCAAACGCACATTCGCACATATTTTCACGTAGTTATCGATGTTTGTCAACCATGGACTCCGAAAAAGTGCAAGAAGGTTGTTGATAACTAAATGTAATAGCTTTCTCTATGTGCTACATTCTTTCTTCAAGTGAGAAGGGCTTAATGAATTCCAAGTAAAAATAAAATTATGTGATTATAAAGAATATACTTACATTATCCTGATCTGCTTCTTGGATCATTTCTTCCAAGTGCGTGTCCTCAATGCCAAACTCCTCGCAGGCCTGCTGAAGCTCATCTTGAGTAATATAGCCACTACCGTCTTTGTCAAAATATGAAAAAGCAGCGAATAGATGATCATCCCTCTCGGCTTTGTTTAGATGCAACGTTGCAGCAACGAATTCTCCATAATCAATTGTGCCACTATTATCAACATCTGCCTGTTATTATGAAACAAGCATATTAGACCATTGTTTAGTATGGATTTGAATACAGAAGCCAACAAAACCACCACTCAGTAAAATATAGAATTAACAAAAGCCATCCTTGAACATAGGAGCAATAATGAGGTTTCGCAGGCATGAAGGCTTGCAAGCAATGAAACGATATGAGAATATTGAACAAAAGCATTTACTTTAGTATAAATAGTATAACAGCAATGCTGATAAATGGGAAACTGGCAGTATTGTGAATTCTAATAAAATTGATACATGATTCCTTGTATTTTCTCAAATAGTCTGTGGTCATTTTGTATGCTATTGCCATATGTTTTCTTGCTTTTGATAAATTTGAGAGTAAAAATAATCTATAAATTCCTTTATTCTTTGTCCTTTCTTGTAGCACTGTGCTAAGAAGAACATTATTATCTAGAATAATCTTACTTGTTTAGTGTAATTGTTATAAAATAATAGTGTATATAGGTGCCCCAATTAACATTCCCTAAACTTCCCCAGAAAAGCTTCCACGTTTTGATTTCTACAATTGCAGTCAAAATTTCCATATATAAAGGATCCACCAATGTTGCCTAGAGCCTTCCATATATTTTTATTTGTACTATTACTTTTATTGCCACTAAAATTCAATCAGCTATTAGTATGTATACTGTCCAAGTTAGCAAGAACAAAATATTTTTTATTTTTTTTCGTGAAAGATAGATTACCTTCAAACATAAATCTCAGAAAGTCACTTGAATGACTAAGACACACTGAGATTCCCATAGCCATATAGTTCAGTTATCCAAATGTCTAAATTCTTTCTTCTTGGTGCATGAAGAAAAAATAATTTCTAGGTTATCCTAGAAAATTCACTGAATAAAATAGCAGTCAATTAGAATCATGTAACCTAAAGACATGATAGAATTAAAGCAGTGAAGTACCTTCATCTATTTTTAAATACTAGCACAGAGTTTGTGGGTTTCAAGTGTAGCATATGAATCAACAATAATTCTGCTGCAATACTTACAGCCTGCATAAGATCGTATATTTCAGACTCATTAAGATTGGCCCCAAATCTTTTCAGTCCATCTTTGAGTTCTTCAAAAGTAATTTGACCACTATTGTCAGTGTCTATGATCTTAAACATTTCTTTTAAACCTGCAATTTCTTCTTCAGAGAGGTTCTGTGCAATAACCTACAGATAATAAAGGTAAAAATTAAGAAGAAGAAAAGCAATTTCTTCACATAATCGAATTCGGAAAGAACATCACAAATACTTGTGGGATTGATTTCTATGATATAATAAAATTTCCAGAACTTACTCTAAGAGCCATTTTCTTAAGCTTGTTCATTGCAGAAAACTCCTTCAAGCGACTCAAGACTGCGGAATCAAGAGCCTTGTCTGGAGCCACCCCATCAACCTGAACCCAAGGATGGCCTGCAAGGAACCACCACAATCATTATCAAAGAAAAAGACATCTGGTTTTTTACTAACAAAGACCTGATTTTCCATATGTCCATCAAATAAACTGATAGCTCACATGTGGAGAATGAGAATGCAAAGTCATCTGCCTTATCCAAAGGCTTATGTTTTCTTAAGATTTATTTCCTTTTTATTTTTTATTTTTCAGAAATCAATTCTCTTATATTTGCTTCAAACAGCAATGCTGGGTTGATGCATGTCATCCTACATTCCTTTGAAAAAAAAAAAAAAAATCTTCTGATTCTGAGAGAGACGTTCTACTGAATTCAAGGCCATCTTGTTTAAAAGAGTTACCTAAAACAGGAAATCGCTCCCAAAGAGTTTACAAACCATTTTATTAAGAGTACAACAGAAAGCTACTGATTAAATTTGTGCATCAGACAATCAAGGTATGATAACAAACCAGTTGATTGATTATCCATCAGTGTGTAACCATACAATAAAAACCCAGAAGCTAGAAATTACTAGCTAATCTAGCATTTGAAAGCAAGTCATATTTATACGAAATTGCAGTGAACTTATATGATATATCATGAAAAATCTGTTGAGAGGGGGGTTTTCCCACCATCACTCTCACGATTATTCTCATATATATCCACGGAGGGAAAGACAAAAAGAGAAAGAAAAAGAAAAAAACTAAACAACTTACACAAAACTTCATGTGCAGTTATCCGCTTTCTTGGGTCTCTGACAAGCATCTTCCTAACTAAATCTTTTGCACTCTCAGAGACGTTAGGCCAGGGATCTGATGAGAAGTCAAGATCACCGCGCAAAACCTCTTCGAATATCTCTTGCTCAGTTTCTATTTCAAAATGAAAGTGAAAGAAATAAGAAAAGAAAAGAAAATTTCATCATGCATGAAAGTACAAACAAGAAAAACAAATAAAAATTTCACTAGGACACTTACCAGCCCAAAATGGAGGCACCCCACTTAGAAGAATGTAAAGGATCACACCGGCACTCCAAACATCTGCTTCGGGACCATAATGCTTGCACAAAACTTCAGGGGCAACATAATATGGGCTTCCAACCACATCACTGAAAACCTCCCCTGTAATCTAGAAATATCAGTAATAAAATAGACATAGTAAAATCATATCTATAGCACTGCAAAACCTTTGATAATAAGCAATATCAAATAAGCAGATAGAAGCAGGTAAACGGCATAGAGTTCACAGTCTACCAAATAATTGAGTATCATTAGGTGAATATCACATTCTAATTGAGAACAACATATTTTGCATTATGATTGTCTCATAGAGTTCTGCTATTTATTTGACAGATATTAGTTAATCTTAAAACATCCAAAGGGTGCCTCTCCCCTACAACAATTTTTTAGGATGATAATAATTAGCAACCCTAAAAGCTTTAAAATTCACAATCAAAACTTTATTGTTCCTACATGTCAAAAATATGGAAGACTGCCCTGAAACTTGAGCCAATAATAAATATATCAGAAGATTCAATATTAAATACTTACCAAAAGCAAAAACCCATAATCTAATAACCGCATTTGTCATAATCAGAGCACTATCTGAATTTGTACTAGATCTATATCACCACTTCTAGCAAAATAATTACAACAAAAGGCTGATATGTTCATAAGAAAGTTCCCAACGACAGTGTCAGAAGGATATCAAATTATAAAATACTAAGTACGGTATAATAGTGTTAATTATAAATAATATGACAAGACAAAGAATACAAGAAAAAACTGGTTCTCAACAGGGGAAAAAGAGAACAAACCTGGCTTGAAGAATACTGACAATCCAAAATCTATAGCCTGAAGAGTAGAATCCTCATGCTCATTGACAAACAGAAAATTCTCAGGCTTAAGATCACGATGCATGACCCCCAAAGAGTGGCAAGCCTCTATAACACCAACTATAGTCCTAGTAAGCTGAGCTGCCTTTCTTTCTGTATAATGCCCCCGCTTAACGATCCTGTCAAAAAGCTCGCCCCCTGCACACAACTCCATTACAACATGGACTGCAACAGCATCCTCATAAGCCCCTCTGATTGATATTATATTAGGCTGCCCCGCCAAGTGGTGCATTATCTGAATCTCCCTCCTCACATCCTCCACATCTTCTCTCATCAACAACTTCCTCTTGGCAATGGATTTGCACGCGTACTCTTTCCCGGTCTCCTTCTCCACGCAGAGGAAAGTCGTCCCGTACTGACCGTGTCCAAGCTTGGCCCCCAAGTTATAGTACTCCTTCAAATTACCTGTCTTGGTTTGCAACACTGACTCAGCCCGAAGTCCAGCACTCGGTAGCCTCTTCACATATTGAGGCGTATTCTTCGGCCTTGGTGGCTTATTAGCATTCTCTTCCTTGTGCCTCATTGGTTCTACTGGTTTAATAGTCTCTTGGTGCCGGTTTTCGGGTTTTGCTATTTGATTCTCCTCCTCATGTCTAATGGGTTGTGCCAATTTAGTCTCTTCAATGACTATCTTCACCAATTCAGGGGGCTTGCTTTGTACAGGTGAAGGGAATTCAGATTCTTTTTTCACAGAAGGTGATCCACTGGTTAATCCTTTGTTAGAACCCCCGCAATCTGAGGTTCTATACCACCAAATCGAATTGGAAATTGATTGGAGGAGTCCGTACTTGGACGAAGCTCCCGATCCCACACAGTTGTTTCCCATGTGATTCCCACTATTTCTACTAACAACTACTCATATAATGATTCAAAAAATACCCAAAAACCCGTTTGCTTTTTCCTAAATGGGTGTCTGATTCTGAAGCAAAAAGCATGAAAAACGAAGCTTCATACGTCAATCACCAACTCAAAGCAGAAATGGCTATTGGTGTATCATGTATGACCCAAACAAACCGATATGAAAATCAATGGACCGAGCCTTGAGAGCTCTTGAAGAAAAACCTCGATTAAAAAAAAAAAGAAAGGAAGAAAGAAGAAGAAACCAATGACAATACAACAATAAAAAAATGATGAAATTGACGAAATCCACGCCGAGGAGGATTTATAGGAGAAGAAGAAAGACTTGGATACATAAAAGGTTTGCCGTCAAAGGTTTAAGAAGAAAAAAAAGGGCGGTTGGAAATTTCCTCGATTGTGCGCGACTAGGGTTTTGAAATTTTCCTTTTCTAATCCTAATCTCTCTTTCTTTCTCGCATTAAATTGGACACGAAATGGGAAGGAGCGAAGGAAAAGGAATGAGAGAGACAGACATGCAGGTATTTCTGTTGGAATGTTTCAGATTTAACGGACGCGTTAAGACGTGGGTTTTGATTGGGTGTAAGCACAACTACTACAAACGGCACCTTTTAGGAGGCGCACACGCACTATACGAATTGAATGGTGGAGGGGGGTGGGCCCAATCAAAGTAGTCAGCTGTGATTGACCGACCCCGGGTGCTTACTTTTCTTGACACCGTTATGAGCTGGGCTGGGCTGGGCTGGGCTCTCCGCTGCCGGCAGCCGGCCATGCCGGTGCAATTTCGTTTATGTATTTTATTTAAGGGTGTAATTAGGTGAGTGCATTTTAGTTTTTTCCATTTGGACTCCCTCCAAAAAAACATGCTTAGCTCTTACGATAAAGGATAAAGCATACATATTTTGTTCCTATGCAGCCTTAATTTAATTGGGGGCAACATTAAAATTTGGGTTGATTATACAATTATGCGTAGAAGAAGGATCTGATACCCACCTCCGGCCTTCTCCTTTAAAAGTCATCTAATTTGTCAATGGAAGATTAATGAAGTGATTTCCAATGATTAAACTACCCGAGACTTGTTGAAGTGGTATTGGATCCTGGTCAAATTGGAAGAATGGTTTAAAATGACTAATCTACAAGGCTCAAGGTTCTCGTCAACGAAAGACCTCTCAAATAATTCACAAGAAACATAGATTTCCAAATTTCATTCAACTCACTCTAATAAAATGTCAAGTTTCTTCTAACATGTTAAGTTTATCAAAAAGCAATGAGTTTCTAGATTAGTAGAAGGGTAATAAATGACCATTAAGAATGTTAAAGAAAATATGTAACAAGATTCTCTCAATTTCAAATGAACTGGATAATATCCAGTTAGTTATAGTGGAGAGATATTTTTGTCTTTTCAATTTTTGAGAGGACAAAAGTACATATCCACTATAACTAACTTGATATTATCCAATTCATTTAAAATAGAGATGATCCTAATTTGTATCATCACATGTTCGAGGACACTTAGCATTTATTAGAGTAAGTTGAAAGAAATTTCATCCAAACTGTCCCTTGTTAACTATTTGAGAGGTCTTTTGTTGACGACCCTATATATATATATTGACATGTCCACACAAGAGGGGGGAAGGGAATTCGAATTAGTGATTTCCGCTTCACAAGACGTGGTTCACAGCCGATTGAACTACCCTAGGAGACTTAATGACCCACATTTGATTTCTCTTGGATGAACAGCTGAGGTGAAAGCAAAAGTTTTAGGTATTTTTATTTAATTGATGAACTTTTATTTGGTAGATAATTCCAAGTGCGCATCACACTATGTCTTCTAAATTGGGGGTAGTGGTAGCGGGTGTAGGGGTAGGGGTAGGTATGAAGTGCAATTAGTTTGGATGGAGGAGGCTTTATCCGGGGGCAACATGGAGCTCCCGCGGGATCAACTCGTTTTGACAGCGTTGGGGTCGGTCAAGTCATGTGAATGGGATAAGTGGTGGTGCACCACTACCAATTCTAAATTCCCAACGTGCATTAACGGGAGATAAACTTTCTTATCGAAGAAGATTTCCAATGAGTGAAGGCCACTAATAACACGTTTGAATGGATGAAAGCTCCTCTTTATTTTTCTACTAGGGCCAAATCAAGTCAAACCCCGTGTTTTATTCCCCAAAGGATTTTATGTTTGACCATTCAAACTACTCCCCCTGCACATACAGTCAAACCACCACTTGTCTACATTATTAGGTAATAAACACAAACTTAACCCTTTTTTTTCCTTAACAAACCATTAGACATCTGTTGCCAATCCAGAAAGGTCAACCTGTCCTCCTGACTCACCCTCGCCACCTGCTTTTGGAAGGCCTTCCTCCACAGGTATCCCTCGCCTCATTGATGGTGAAGAAGACTCCCCGCCATCGAACACGCGCGGAACCCCAAATACGTTCAAAAAGTTGTTCTTCATTCCATCGGCTTCTTCGAAGAAACGGTTGAGGTTGCCAAAGAAGCTTCGCGTGATACCTTCAATATCATTGCGTAATCCAGGGAAGTCCAATGCCCCTTGCTCTAACGTCCCAAATGAGAGAGATCCTTTAACCACCTCGTCTGTTACATCATCTTCAGTATATTCTTTGTTGAACTCCACCACTTCAACTGGCCTGATAAATAAATAAATAAAAAGGCAAGTGTAAGACTAAACCCCATTGCCGCCCAATGACATAAATTGGAGGTTGCTACTATGTCAATTGGAATTTTTATATTCCTTGGGACCTGTATCAGTTTTCTAACAAGAAAGACGTATCATATATATTGCTAACATTCAAAATTTCAATGACAAGAATATATCCTAAACTGAAGCAGAGGGATGGACATCATTGCAACTTAAGCAAGATAGTTGATTTCACAAACAAAATTTGAGTTGGTACATACCAATTTCAGACAACAATGTCATCTACAAAAAAGTGAGAGACTAAAACTTGCAGATAGAAAAGACTTTGGAAAGCTTAGGCAATAGAGTGGTTAAGATGCGAAAATCTCCATCTAGCAATGTGCTTCAGCAAAGATATAAGGCCTAAGGAAACAATTAAGGGTCTAGAGAAGGTACAAGCTACGAATACTTGGAATCAAATCCCTCATTCACCAATGATAGGGGGCTTAAGGGGATTGGAGAGAATTACCACCTGTTTTGTAACCCTTAGACTTGGACAAGGGAAAACCCACGCACACATGAGCAAAATCAAATAAAACGTAACCACCCAAAAGAATCATAATCATATTCTAGATAAGCCTAAGCTTGAAGGAAAGTTGAGTTTAGGGGAATCAATAACAGTCTTCAATTTTTATTGTATGTAATAACAGAGACAAATCCTCAAGCTCAATCTTCTAGACCACAAAATGCAGCAAAACTCAATTTAAAATGACATTTCTGAGTAAAGCAAATTTATTAGAAGCGCAAGGGGCACAACTCTTTTACTTGGATACTGAGTGAATACAAAGTAATTGATCATAATCTCACGCATCTACCTGGTTGAAGATTAATTAAGAACCTCATAACAAAAATAAAATAAAACATAACCTAAAAAAAAGTTAGCCATGTCCAAGGAGCGATGCTAATATTTTGCCCCCAGCTAAACTTCTAATATTCAATAGTTTACCACAAGCCTAGGCCAAGGGAGAAATACAGCTAGATTCGGCAAGCCTTTTTAATGAAAAAAAATGAAGGCCTTCCTTCTTGTGACCGACTGCAAAAGGCAATGGGTTGAATTCCACCAAGTAATGTTGCAATTTTTTAAGACTAACTTTTTGAAATCGTCTTCTACAAACCTTTTGCAAGCCAACAAACAGATTAACCCTTCAACTAATCATTGAATGCCTTATTACGGGTAATTTTTTCATTTTAAACAACATAAAGTGAGTAAACTTGATTGATGTGGGTTTGTTAGACTTCTTCAAGTAGGCTTCCAACCATTCTCCTGCTATTGAAATCCTGGTTTTCTGTTACTTTTCTTCCAAGATCTATTGCAAACGAACCCATCTGTCTTTCTTGCTTCCAGCCCACTCAAATGTGGCACACTCGTCCCTCTTTTACAAAATTGATGTTTTTGCATTTTTTGGAAACTCTTTCACAGCAACACTATTATGCTGCATAGTATTAAAACCGTTGTGGGTGGGGTGGAAGGGCCAAAGATGCTCGAGCATAGCTGCTCTCTTCCAAAAATCCACTAGCTCTAGAGCCAAGCCTCCTTTCTTTTTTGGTCTACATATTACATCCCAAGCCACCCGAGCCCAGGGGGAGGGGGGGTTATTTTGGGGGGCTCTTTCATGGGCTACCTATAAATAACGTCCATGATGCATAACATACAAGCATTGCAGACTTTGACATGTCTCTTTCAAATAAAAGCAAAAATAAAAGCAAAATGCTTATATGCAAGTGCCACCTGTATCCTACCAATAAGCATCAAACCACATCCCGTCAGTTCTATCAAATATCATTCTTCCAGTTATTTGTCAAAGCCCCAAATATCTTGCTACCCCCCTATACATATTCTGCAACTTAAAGAGTTAAACTCATAACTTACTTGAGGTGACGCAATCCCAAGTCCTATCGGGTCTTATGGTGTTTGATATCACAATCTTCAATAACCAACTATATGCTTATCCATACTCTTTATTGGACCTCAGAACCCTGAAGGTGTAGTAAGGTTCAGGAGAAACTTTTCTATTGGTCACAAGCATCTGTTACTAACATTGGCAATGACAAATTTGGTAGACACTACTTTCAATCATTGTCATTGTTCTCCACCCTCTTTTACGCTCTTTCTGGGTGGGGAGTTTGGGGAGGACGAGGGGGGTGTGACAAAACATTTTCCACATCTGATTGTGTCTCAGCGTCTGATAGAAGTCTCTTTCTCCAGTTGTAACTAAACAATTTGCTCACCATGTTCTATAGCTAAATCCAGTATAGCTTAATAAAACTAGTAAGATGTGATGTGGCTGTAGGCTACGCATTAAAAAAAGCCATTGCAAGGAACTCTAAAGCTTTGTTTATAATATTGACCAAATTAGTACAAGAGATTAGAGCTATCATGTACACACGTCACCCTTGGACTAAAACAAGCCCAGCTTCAACATACGGTCATAACTTAGAGCTATCATGCACACACCTCATTCTTGTTGGGTCGCTTTCTTCAGTGGTCTGTTCTTAAAGTTCTGCATCAAAACTTTTTTTTTTTGGATGTCGGGAACCTCTCCAAGGCAGGCTTTCGGACCTACCCCTGCAGAGTAAACCCCAGTCCCGTGCACCGCATCCTTGGAAGTTTTCCTACACGGAACTGGTTAAATCGTTTACTTTTCACCAGGGGGTGTGGCCCCAAAGGATTATTTGCACCCATGAGGTGTTGAACCTTGGACCTTGAAGGGATGATATCTTAAAACCAAGGTCTCCACCACTTGGGCCAACCCCTTAGGGTTCATAATTGCATCAAAACTATGTAAAGCATTTAGGTTAATGTAGTGTGTTATTGATTTTCTTCATAATTAATTGTCCATATACTTATGATAAGTGGCTAGTTCTGAGATTGAAGTGAATTTATGGTATAGGTGCACCTGCAAATTCTCTACTACAGAACGTGTTGAGTATTGAGTTTTGAGAAGCCAGCTCAAGACGAGTACATTCCTCCCTTAGAAACAGACAAAGAAGGGTCTACACTCAGCATCGTTGTTGTTGGGCTTCGGGGGATCTTGCTAGGAGGAAGAGTCTACGCTCAAAGGTACCCTTTTTGTTGGCCCCCACACAAAATCCTAGTTCTTGTGAGTTACCTTGTTCCTAATCCATTTCTATTTCATTTCTACCAAAGAAAAAAAAAACAATCCATTTCTCTCTTTCAAAATCCATCGTCCATTCACTAACCGACCGAAATTATAACTAAAATTGAATAAACATATCATAAATAGATAAACAAATAAAAGATAAACCCTATCCAATCCCAAAAAGTCGAAAATCTAAACAAAACACAAAATATCAAGTCCCTTTTGCAATTTAAAACAATTTCTCGGCAACCAAACAAGCAATAGATATATAAAGCTAGTAACGTACTTGCCGACACATTCCCTGAGAACCTGTTCGGTTTTCTCGCACTTTCTGATGAACTTTCCCCGCTCAACCTCCTCGGTTCTGCACTGCGACTTCAAGACCTTTCTGGTGGCGCACCGTTTGCCGGAGCTAACGCCTCCGGCCGAAGAATCGATCTCGTCTTCTTCGTCGTCCCTCCACACCCACCCCATTGTAACCGACTCGTCTGACTTCGCGCTCAATCCGGACAGTTCCGAAGTTCTTATACGGGATTTGAGCGCGGCGTTTCGATTTCTTATATATATATAAAGCCTATAAAGGTGAGAAATTACTTTGGGCCCAAGGTGATAAGAGTCCACGAAAGGAGGTTCAGAAAGGTGGCCCAAGAATATGGCTCTGTTTGGGTGCGTCTGCTTCAGAGTTGGTGTGGATGACTAGGGCAGTAGTAATCGTATGTTCAAGCTTAGTTCATTTAATTTTTTCGAATACGAGTCAAGCTTGAACTTGTCAACGAGTTACCTAATTAATTTAATTATTTCATATATAAAGTAAACATCGTGATTGTTCAATTTCTTTTTTCCAAATTAATACAAATTATTAATTATTTAATTATATTTAAGATTTATTGTTTTGGTAATTAGAGAAATTAAGTCAAACATTAAGTAATCTAATCTCAATTTCACACACACTGACACACACACACACAAATATATATATATATATATATATAACATGTTCTCATTACAAAGTTAAAGATAATAAAAAGAAGTTATACGAGCTTATACGAGTTTGAACGAACGAGCTGAGCTTATACAAGACGAACCTGAACTTTTTGTTCAATCTCTGTTTCTTTAATAAACAAACCGATCCCGAGCTAAGTCCAAGCAAAGTTCACGAGTAACTCTGCTCGTTACAGCCCTAAGTGGATCGGTCGGGTTTTAAACGGGTCAGCTTGTTACCAAAGCTTGGACCTTTAGCCATTTTTATATTATTATTATTATTTTTTGTTTTTTGTTTGTCTTAGTTTAACATTGTACATATCCAATAATGATTTTAAAAACTATACCAAAGAATATGAAAATGAGAGTGTGGAAGTACAAGTATGTGTAGGCTTGTATTCTACCTATTTTATGAGGGGTATAAACGACTTATGGATCATGGTTAGGCCTTATGCCTCTTATTTTAAAAAGGTCCCCTAAAAAATATATGTCGATAACTCTTATTTTAAAAAGGTCAACTAAAAAAATGTGGCATTCTACCTTAACGTTACCATAGTAATCATAGTAACACGAGAAATGTGATACATTTCTATTCTTATACTTTTATTTTTATATTTTTTATGTGACTCTTAAAATTATAATTTGATCAAAATTTAATAGTGATTCATCTCAAATTTAGTGATAATTTTAAAAGTTATATAAGAAAATATGAAAATGAGAGTGTTGAAGTAAAAGTATGTATAGCGTTACTCTGATCACATTCTACCTACTTTATGAGGGGTATAAACTACTCATGGTTAGGCCTAGGAATTTAGCATGATATGTGAGGCCTAGGAAAAAAAAAAAGTGAATGTGATTTCATGCTTGACTTGCTATAAGCTTGTTATTTGCTTTAGATTGAATGTGATTTCATGCGAATTTGGGGTCTCTTCCTGTCTACTTTCCTTCCCCTACCACACAAGAAAGGCTATGGCATAACAAGTAACAACGTTCTAAAAATCAGGCCATGAGGAACTTGATCAAGTTTGGGTGCTTGTGTTCCAATTCAAGCGACAGGCTCTTTCATTTTCAGCTGTCAAAATTTCAGATTTGTCTTCTTTCGAGCCTCTCCAGGTCATCATCTAAACTTTCCCAGCCCAAGAAAACGACCCAAGACACCCACTCGAAGAACCGAGCAGAAGCTAGTACGTTTAGCTTACTATTCAGTGAGATCAAAGAGATTTTAGGCGCTGATAGCTTCACTGCAGATGGTACCCAGTCTGGGATTTCAATATCCAAAGATATCCATGGGAGGGACGCTGAGCTAAAGGAAGAACACCCACATAGGACCGAAGGTGTTTGTGGAAATGCCGAGGATGGCATATTGCAAGAAAATGATTATGTATTGGCTTTGGAGGATACCCAGTTGGGAAATTTGGGTGGTAGCGATGTTAGCCCAGAAGTTCATAACATTACGCAGATTGTTCGGGCGGAAAACGGCTTGGTTTCGATGGAGGAGCAGTTAGAAAAGTTGAGTGTTCGATTCGATTCAGAGGTTGTTGAGAAAGTGTTGAAAAGGTGCTTTAAAGTGCCACATTTGGCTTTAAAATTCTTCGATTGGGTGAAGCTCAGAGATGGGTTTCGTCATACAACGAAGACCTACAATACCATGTTATCCATAGCTGGGGAAGCGAGAGAGTTTCAGCTGGTGGAGAAGGTGGTGGAGGAAATGGAGAAGAACTTGTGTGAGAAAGATATCAAGACTTGGACCATTATTATCTCCCTATATGGGAATGCAAAGCTAATTAGCAGAGCCTTGTTGGCCTTTGAGAATATGAGGAAGTGTGGTTGTGAGCCAGATGCACAGGTTTACAAGAAGATGATACGTGCACTTTGCTCTGCTGGAAAAGCTGACATTGCGATCGAATTCTACAAGGAGATGAACCAGAAGGACGTGGTGCTTGATGTGGGTTTGTATAAGATGCTAATGGATTGCATGGCAAGATCAGGAGATATTGCTGCTGTTCGCACAGTTGCAGATGACATGATGAGGGTTTGTCAAATTCCAGAGCACAATGTTTATGGATGTGTACTGAAAAGTTTGTGCATCTCAGGAAGAATTAGAGAAGCTTTAGAATGGATTCGTGAACTCAAAAGTAAAGATTTAACACTTGACCCTGAATACTTTGAGACCTTAGTGAAAGGACTGTGTAGGGCTGATAGAATTGCCGATGCTTTGGAAATTGTTAATATTATGAAGAGAAGACATCTTGTTGATGGGAAAGTTTATGGGATTATCATCAATGGGTATTTGAAGAGAAATGATGTTTCTAAGGCACTTGATTTGTTTCAAAGCATGAAAGAGTCTGGGCACATGCCTATGACTTCTACCTATACAGAGCTGATGCAGCGTCTTTTCAGATTGGGCGAGTATGAAAAGGGCTGTGTGCTATATAATGAGATGTTGGAAAGAGGAGTTAAGCCAGATACCGTGGCAATCACAGCCATGGTTGCAGGTCATGTCAGCCAAAACCGTGTATCTGAAGCATGGAAAGTTTTTAAGAGTATGGAGGACAGAGGCATCAAGCCTACATGGAAATCTTATTCGGTATTCATTAAGGAGCTTTGCAAGGTTTCAAGGACAGATGAAATTTTCAAGGCTTTAAATGAAATGCAGGCATCTAAGATAGACATTCGAGATGAAATATTTGATGGGGTTTTGTCCTATATGGAGAAAAAGGGTGAGCTGGACAGTATTGAAAAAGTAAAGCGGATGCAAAGAATCTGTAAGCTTCACCCACAAGAAGGCGAGTTACCTAGGTCTTCTGATGCATCCGGAGAACAGAAGCTCAAGCTGGAGTTGAACTCCAACCAATCAGAGGCGGTAAGGATAGACTGTCACTTAATGGAGCCACCTACAAAGAACTATGATGAGCAGGATTTGCATGAAGTTTGTAGGATTTTGTCATCCTCAACAGATTGGTACTTAATTCAAGAAGCTTTGGAGAAGTGCAATGTACAGTTCACACCAGACCTTGTTGTGGAGATCTTGCGCAATTGCAATATGCATGGTTCTGCTGCATTACACTTTTTCTCATGGGTAGGGAAACAATCTGGTTATAGCCACACTACAGAAACTTACAACACGGCTATTAAA
The DNA here is from genome assembly GCF_901000735.1 of Corylus avellana. NCBI lineage: Eukaryota > Viridiplantae > Streptophyta > Magnoliopsida > Fagales > Betulaceae > Corylus > Corylus avellana. Next base: position 6,948,667 of record NC_081549.1, on the reverse strand, counting down.
CTTGCCGGACGAGGAAAAGATTTCAAGCACATGAGACACCTTTTCTATGAAATGAGAAGAAGAGGTTGCTCCATAACATCTGATACATGGACAATCATGATAATGCAATATGGCCGTACAGGTCTGACTGAGATTGCTCTGAATATTTTTGGGGAGATGAAAGTTGATGGCTGTAAACCAAATGGCAGCAGCTACAAGTATTTGATTATAAGCCTTTGTAGGAGGAAAGGTAGGAAGGTGGATGAAGCCATTAAAATATTTGAGGAGATGACGGATGCGGGATATATCCCGGACAAAGAACTGGTTGAAACTTATCTTGGTTGTTTATGTGAAGTTGGTAGGCTGTTAGATGCTAGAAGATGCGCAGATTCCCTTCGTCGAGTCGGTTTTGCAATTCCACTGAGTCATTCCTTGTACATCAGGGCGCTTTGTCAAGCGGGGAGGGTGGAAGAAGCTCAAGCATTGGTGGATGAGGTTGGTGCAGAAGCGGAAGGATCTATTTTGGATAAGTACACTTATGGAAGCCTTGTTCATGGACTACTACAAAAGGGTCGCATGGAAGAGGCATTGGCTAAGGTGGATTCTCTGAAGCAGGCCGGGATTTCTCCAACCGTCCATGTCTATACATCTTTAATGGCTCATTTCATGAAGGGGAATCAGATAGAAAGAGCTCTCGAAATTTTCCAGAAAATGCAACAGGAAGGTTGTCAACCAACTGTTGTTACTTATACAGAACTGGTACGAGGTTACATGAACATGGGGAAGGTGGCTGATGCTTGGAACATCTTCCACCGGATGAAGTTGAAAGGTCCTTTACCTGATTTTAAATCTTATTCAATTTTCATTACTTCTCTGTGTAAGATAGGTAGATCTGAAGAGGCCTTGCAGCTTATATCAGAAATGATTGGTAGTGGGATTGTTCCCAGTACTGTTAATTTTCGAGAAGTTTTTCATGGGCTAAATAGAGAAGGGAAGCAAGATTTAGCCCGTACTGTGTTGAAACAAAAATCAGCTTTAAGATCTAAACGAAAGTTCTTGACATAATCTATCTTGATTATTTTTTTTCTGAGTATTTGCATTAATTGTTTCACTTTATTATCTACCCACTGGGAACCTTTGCAACATCTACTCTTTTTTCTTGTCACAACATGATTTTGACCATGATGATATGCCTCTATTGTGTGTTAAAATAGAAAACACAATAGGAATAAATTATGTTAATGGATAGATAAACCTCGAGCCCTAGGGCATGTTTGGTATAAGGAATAGATTGGAAGCACATCATTCTTGAAATATTTCCCTACAAAGAGAAATAAGAGGAACATAACAGAGTTTTCAAAAAATTAAAAACTTTTTTTTTTCTTCAAACTCAAAATTTATATATAAAAGAAAAACTCTTAATATTCTATGGGTGACCAGCCACACTAACAATAACATTAGGGGTGGCCGCGACTCCTATGCCATTTGGAAGTAATTTTTTATAACAAATCTTTGGTATTTTAGGAATTAGTGAAAGCATTATGTACGAACTTCTTATATTCCCAATAATACCCATTCATATACCAAACATGCCCTTAAATGGTAATATGCACCAAAATCATATTTTGTCTTTAAAATTATTCTACTTTTTTAAGCACAACTCTGAAATTTTATTACATTGTGTATCAGTTAAGATTTGAAGGTCACAGCAAGTAAATCAACAAATTTAAAATATAGCACGAGCTTGGTCAATAAAAGATAATTGGATTGTGAGGAGGGGAGTTCATGATGGATTTTATCATCCAACAAGCCTGGAGCAGAGGAGAAGAGCCTGGGCACCTCATGGATTAAGTTATTCAAGTAGTAATGCATTATCTCCAAGAGATAGCTCAATCGGCTGGAAACCACGCCTTATAAAGCGGAGGTTACTAGTTCGAATCCCCATTTTCCCTCTTGTGTGAACATGTAAAAAAAAAAAAAAAAAAAGTGCACACTGTTTCAATGCTAGAAAAGTCATCTATTTATTCATCAAAAAATAAAAGTCATCAATTTGTTCTAAAATCAAACATTAATTTATGGAGGTAAATGATACATGCATAGTGCCATGTGCCTGAAGAAAACTGTCAATTTATTTCTAAACCATGGATTACAAAAAGAATAAACAAATAGTCTCACAACAAACATCTATGGGCTTTGGCCACACATCCTCAACGCTGACCTTTGTATTTCTATGTCTTATTCGTGTCTCTCTCTTCCATGATTGCAAGCAGTCTAAACCAGGCGCTGGAACAGGTTCTACAAGAAAATTGAATAAGCAGACAAGGATCAAAATACAGCTTTGCTTGAAAAAGAGAAAATAAAACTGAATTCGTTAACGTTAACAAGGACAGAAATATGCCTGCAGCTTTATTTATGTATTGAATCAGCTATCACCATACTTCTCAATATTAAATAAAATGTTGATTGCAATCATGGCATTTAATACTCACATATATACTCCTGTAAGGGATTGGCTTGTGAATCTTGGGGTTAAATATTGTTGACTCGACAACTGCAAAATCTGGGCACCAACAAGAACCCTGAAAATAGTTAGGAAGTGACTTGATCAGAAACTTATTTTAATTATGATCATGTAGAACTCTGTTTCAAACAATTCATAAACGAAAAGGCAAGGATCCCAACTTCTAATACATATCAGGGAATTTGCAAACCTACAGCTCAATAGCTCATCTTAAACCACATTTGATATTTTCAATTTATTTCCTTGAAAATGATTTGAACTGATCTAGATTGATAAAATGTTTTGCCATCCGCGGGTCAGTATTAGCTGTTAGCAAGATAACCGATTCATTCAGTTACAAAACCACTAATGAAGTCAGGGTTTGGGAAGTTGAGGTGAAGAATCAATCCTGAAAAAGAAGAAACAACTTGATATCTTTTTCACCATAAGAAAATTCCAAAAGTCACATTTCCTATATGGAAGAGTTTGGAAAAAAAAATTATAATATTGAGTACCTATATTAAAGCTTCTTCGTAATTTCTTCATTTACACGTTCATAGTAAGTCATTCTTCGGATAGAATCTAGAGCTTCTTCGAACTTCTGGCATTGAATTGCATTTGCAAAAGAGTTGGACCAGTGGTTCAGCTTCTCTTGCATCTGGACAAAGCAAATATGCACATTTCTGATTATGGTTAGAATCAGACAGAAATCATGAAAGCATTTCCTCCTAGCAAATAGAGAAAACAGAGCAGTTGGAAACGAGTCTAAGGTCCACCAATCTTAGCATCTATGCAGGAGACCTACGTAGCAATCATGTGGCTGGATGACTTCAATTATCACATTCAGGTTCTTGAATCAGCCATCGCTTTCAAATTTTCTAACAGGTGAAACCGTATGATGGTTTTAAAATATTCAAACTAGGGTATAGGCAACCATGCATTTCTGAAACTGACCACTCCATTCTCACAAAATATGTCGAGTGATAAAGAGGGTTTCCTCATACCTGAGACTTAATCTGATTTAACGCCTGAGAGTCAGCTGCTTCTTCAACAGCTTCCCTGATTTCCAATATCTGCAATGCAGATTTTTAAACCATAAGAAATTGAAGTCTTGCCTTTTGAGCTAGGAACTGGGATATCATAATCAAGAAGTATAAAGGTTCACACAGCATAGAAGCTTGCCTATAAGTAATTCCACCAAAACAAAACAAAAAACCAAGTTTCGGAAGTCAATTCTGTTTTTAATTATGGAGAGAGATCCCTTCTTGAAATACAAAAGAAGCTTTTTCTATACCAGAAAACAAAACATGTCCACTAACCAATAGCTGCTTCCTACAGTATTGACAACACAATGAAACACTGGTTATTTAAAATTTCATAAAATTATCTCCAACTGCTACAGTAGCACCAACAACTTCATGAAATATGACTATTCATTTTTGGGTTAAATTCACTTTACCCCCCTGAAGTTTCAAGTGTTTTTCAATTTGAACCTCAATGTTTAAAAATTGACAATGTACCCCCCTAATATTTCAAAAATTTTCAATTCAGACCTTCCGTTACTAATTTCCGTCTAATTGAACAGAAATCATCCCACATGCGTCTCACGTGAGATTTTGATGCCCTCTATTCCAATTTTGCCCTCATTAAAACCTATGAAATTACATAATTACCCTCATTAAAACCTATAAAATTTAGGGTAATAACGTAATTTCATAGGTTTTAATGAGGGCAAAATTGGAATAGAAGGCATCAAAATCCCACGCGAGCCGCACATAGGATGATTTCCGTTCAATTAGACGGAAATTAGTAACGGAGGGTCTGAATTGAAAATTTTTGAAACATTAGGAGGGGCACATTGTCAATTTTTAAACATTGAGGTTCGAATTGAAAAACCCTTGAAACTTCATGGGATAAAGTGAATTTTCCCCTTCATTTTTTTTATCAAGTACCACCAACTATCACAGCTGACAATTATATTTGAATATTTGCCAAGACACTTGCCTATTCAGATAAATAATTGAGAAAACATGAACCAATATACAAATACAATTGTATTTTTAGTACTTCAAAGATCACAATTTAAGATTGCAGCAAGGATTTTTTATTTGTTAAAATAATAATTATTATTATTAAGACTAGTCTAAGAGCATTCCCAGCAGCTACTCAGTCATCTTCCCTAAGTTTAAGGATTCAAACTACTTTTTACTTTCCTATATCAATTTGCACCCCAATAGCTTCCCTTAATGCTTCCCTATATCATTAAAATATTATTATTTTTATTTTACCTTTTTTATATTTTATTCCTTTAATTTAACCTTTCTTTCTCTCTCTCATCTCATCCCCGTCTATTTCTTTCCTTTCTTTCCCTTCCAGCCGCACCTCTCTCCCTCTCTACCTAACTCATCTCCATCTCGCTCTCTCAATCTCCTTGAATGGTGAAGTCTGGTGAGCATATATGAGAACCTTGAAGTTTGGTTTGATCGGTCTGGGTTTCTGGGTTTTTATTGGGTCTTGATCAGTTTATGTTGGGTCTTGATCGGTCTGGGTTTTTGCTGCATCGTCTCATCTTCTCCGAGTTCTCTGTTTGGGTCCCAAGAAACGGAGGAAAACGAAGATGCGAATATTTTTCCTGTTCTTTTCCGAGTTTTCATCTCGTTGGAAGAGGGCTGGTTCAGCTTTGCCCAGGCGCTACCCACTGCACGACGACAGTGGCTCAAACACCGTTCTTCAGTCTCCCTCTCTCTCGGCTTGAACAGAACGCTCACCATTCTCTCTCAATCTCGAACTTTCTCTCTTTTCGGTCTCCTCTCTACCTTGTGTAGAACATGGATGAAAGTTGAGAGGTTGAAGAAGATGGAGTTTTTGCAGCGAGAGGTTGTGTTCAAAGAGGGATGGCGTGTTGACGGGAAAGAGAAAGAGGATGCGTTGAGAGCTGTGCTGACAGGAGAGAGAAAGAGTTTTTTTTCAATTTAATAAGCCTTTGGATCGCTATAGTTGAACCTAAAACATTGGGTTCAACTGTAGCAGCTGATGGTTTAGGGAACCATATAGGAAATCTGCTGTGGGACGTTTTTTGCGATTTTTTAGACATATTCCCTAAATTTAGGGAACAAACTCCCTTATAGAGAGTCTGCTGGAAATACTCTAACTAGTTAACTAACATTGGCAAGTATATACAAGTCAAACAGTATCCACTAATCATAAATCACAATTTGTAATCACAGATTTTCCAGCTGGAAGTAGGGAGGGGCATGCAAAGGAGATGGCACATCACCTCCCTAGATAGATACGTGCAATATTTCCTTCCCTTTGATCAGACATGTTTGACATGGATCCTTACACAAATTATGCTACATCTCAGAGAGGAACTCCAATCTGTTCATAATTTTTGTAACATCAAGCAATGAGCAGGACACCAGATCGTGCTTGTTGACAAAAAAGTGCAGAACACAATTATCATCCGGCTGGAAGTGTAATGTACAAACAAAGTAAAAAGGTTGATTATCTAGATGCATATTAAATTACACACAAATTACCTCAGAAAGCAACTCCAGATCTGAAAGTGTTTCTTCTTCATCAACATCAACACCTTGAAGCCTCAGCTATAAAGGAAATGACAAATCTAAATGTCACAGAATTAAATAAAGATGAAAATTGGTCCAAGGAATTAAAGCCTCAGCAAAAATAGATATCATAATTTAGAAATCTCATCAAGATACCATCCTTTTCTCAGTGTGCATCCTATAATTTCATAACATGCCTCTATTACTACTATTGCTGCAAGCCCTTTAGGTCATTCCAAGTACGCCCATATCCATCTATTATAAAAAGATAGTGTTTCATATGATAAATATCTTCAACTAAGAAGATCCAGGTTAACTGCCACTCTCTTCACAAAAATATATTTGGCTAGTATTTGCAGCCAGTGCAGAAACACTTATACTTCAACATGAATATAAAGGGCACTTAAAAGAAACAGATATATTAACATTTCTAACATTGATCCTTTGTTCTTAAATAAATTGCAGAAGTGGACCTAATAAGTAATAAACACCGAATCAACAGAAATTTGAAAATTAGACAGCCTACATAATACATTCTAGCCTTTCAATGCAAATTCATAAGCATATGGATTCAAAGTAAAATCTGGAGACAATATCGATTAAAAAAGAAAGCATGATATCAAGTAGTTAAGTGGTGAAAAAAAAAAGTGAAAACCTTAGAAACGAATATAAATTTCTAAACATACCACCCTCAACAAAACCCATCCGTTCAAAATACACTTACAATGTATACTGCCCTCGACAATGGCTTGCTAAGCGTACGGTATGCATCAATTACACGAGCAGACTGTTCAGCGGCATACCCTCTTTCTTCCTATAAAAACACCAGAAAAAATTACAACAAAATTTCTAACAATTTTTATAAAATTTTAAATTTTCAAAACGAAAAATTTGATCGACAGACCTCGGATTTTGAGTGCACTAGATCAGGGTGCAATTTCTTCTGCCAATCTTTATACTTTCCATCCAGATTCTCAACCTCAATATCATACTTCTTCTCGCTGTCACAGTAAATAAATAAATAATCATTGGCCTATGATTACTGGAATTAAAAATAAAAAAAAAAGGCGCATAACCTCATTGATTTTTTACTACTAGAAAGTAAATTTTGAATTCTAGAAATCTACGATTAGGGGCAAATATTTGGAACCTTCGATTCTAATTCTATTTTGTTTTCTAACTTTTCCTCAGCTTTCTCCGGAAACAAACAGAGCGCGTAATCCTAAAATGGAATCCGGAAACAGGTTTTGCAAGTTCGAAATACTCACAGGCCGAAAATCTGAAAGTAGTCCACGGAATGATCCACGGGCTGAACGCTCCGGCACGACTGGCAGACCAGAAACAGCGCCGCTTCGGCGGCAGCGCCACAGCTCCAGCACCTGACGCTGGGATCCTCCGCCGTTCCCGTGCAGAAGCTTTTTCCTCGAAATATGGGGTTCCCGGTAAATTCGAAATCTCGGGCTGAGAAAATTCGGGAACTAGTTGTTGAAATCAGAGGCGGAGGTGAGGGCGAGAAATGGTAAGTGGGAGAGTGGAATTGTGAAGCGGAATACGTTGGGAAGTGAAGCGTTGAAGGGAGGGCTCGGCGTAGAGCTATGGAGAGAGGGCTCCAAAGCTTCCTCTTCGACATTCTTTGGGAGAGCTTCAGCTTTCGGGTGCGTTACTGTTTCCGGTTAAGCAGAGGCTTTAACAAAAAATGGAGAACCTTTTTTTTTTTTTTTTTGAGGGGTTTGGGGACATGAAAGGAATTTGCTTGTGTATTTATGGGCAAGGCTTAGGTGCGGTAGTCTTGAACTACCGCACAGTGCGGTAGTTCAAGACGACCGCGTTTTGGTCAGTAAAAAACTAATTTTTTACATTAAATATTAAAATAATCAATAATTAAAAAATAAAAATATTAAAAAACTAAAATTCACGTACTATTAAAAAATTAAAAAAAAAAAAAAAAAAAAAAAAAGGAAAATAAAATCAAAACCAAGGATGGTTCTCGACCACCCCTAATTTGGCTAAGTGAGGTGGCTCCATAATCGCTCAGCTTGTCTGCTCCACCCTTAAGCGGCTAAAGAAGAAAACAGTTGTTAAAGAAAAAAAAAAAAAAAAAGGAAAGGTTTGGTTTTTGGGGGCAGCCAGACCGCCCCGAAGGGCCTCCGCCCACCGTCTAATTTCTTTTCTCCTTTCCCAAATTTTCTTCATCTCTTCTGTTTCCTTTCTTGACTTTCTTTTTATTCTATTTTCTTTATTTAATCCCTCTCTCCTTAACAGATTTCAAAAACACATAGAGAGTAGAGGGAGAGGGTTGATTTGAGACAGAAACTGAGGGAGAGGGCAAGAAAGAGAGAGAGAGAGAGAGAGAGATGGGAGAGTCAGAGTTGATTGAGATAGAAATTGAGGGAGGGCGAGAAAGAGAGAGAGAGATGGGGAGTCAGAGAGACAGTACGTGAGTTTTAGTTTTTTAATATTTTTATTTTTTAATTATTAATTATTTTAATATTTAATGTAAAAAATAATTTTTTTACTGACCAAAACGCGCCCCTTGGTTTTGATTTTAATTTTCCTTTTTTTATAAAATTTTTTTTTTAATAGTACGTGAGTTTTAGTTTTTTAATATTTTCATTTTTTAATTATTGATTATTTTAATATTTAATGTAAAAAATTAGTTTTTTACTGACCAAAACGCGGTCGTCTTGAACTACCGCACTGTGCGGTAGTTCAAGACTACCGCACCTAAGCCTTGCCCTGTATTTATATACCAAATCACTACTTTACCATTATCTAATATTATCAATTTATTATTATTTTTTTTTTTTAAGCAATAGCTATCTAAATGAAAAGTCACTTAAAACATGCACTTAGCCAGAGTGATAAATGAGTAATGTTATTCTTCATACCTATTTATCACACTAGCTAACGTGTATGTTTTAAGTAGTTGCAGATCAACTATTGCTAAAAAGAAAAATTTAATGAGATAATAAAAAAATAATAATGTTACACTTCATACCTATTTTTCTCATGTTTGCACAAGGGCGAAAGAGAGGAGGGAAATTTGAACTAGGAGGATTGCTAAGTGCTCTCCTGATGGTCTTCTTGTATTCTCATGGTCCTATTTGGATATTATTTTACAAAAAACAAAAACAAAAAAAAAAATTGCTCTTATTTATTTCATTTGGTTTTTATAAAATAATTTTCACCTAGGACCATGAGAACGCAATGAGAACACCATGAAAGCGCCTAGCATTTCTTTTTGAATTAGTGACATTTGCTTCATGAGGCGTGATTTCCAACCGAATGAACTACCCTTTAAAAACCTTATGTGAAATGTTTTAAATAACTTACTTTTTGTTTTTTAAAAGTGATTGACGTAAGAAATCACTTAAAATATGTTACATCAATCGATATAAAATAGATGTAAAAATAGCATTACCTTGCCTGATGTTCTTATGCTAGTGCCTAGTTAGTGTCATGCTAGAAAACTAAGTATATATATATAATTAAAAAAAAAAAATTAAGTTTTGTTTAATCTCACCATCTTTCATCCATAAAAAAAAAATTAAATTATTTAGATATTTTATTTAAATTTAATATACCGAGCGTCTACTTGATCGGCCTTAAGGTAGGACTGCAAACTTGGGCTAAGTAGTTGGACCCCAAACCATAAGCCTTGATGAGCCAACAAGCTAGTTGTCCCAATTGCAATGAGGGGCGCGACATACAGAATAATCATCATGACCTCAAACTAGTTTAGAAAAAATTTGTATTATACTTCAAATCATATGAGAATATGAAAGCAATCACCCTGTGACCCAAGTACACACATACCATTCTTTACCATATTTACTTAACTTTTTCCTAATTATACTAGTATAATTCTCCTACAAAGGAACCCTTAATTAACTTGAGCATCGGAGATATTCCCATATGGCACCCCGACAAACCTCCGATCGCATTTTCTATCTCTTTGCAGGCATTTGTGGTTTGAGGTCATCAAGTTAGGGCTTATTAATTTTTTTTAATTCAATAACAATCTCATTCTTAAACAGAAAGAAATTCATTTGATTAAGAGCATGTTAGTTTTTGTTTTAAATTAATAACAAAGAATATTACATATCTATGAAACGTGACACCAAATAATAATAACATATTCTACTCTGCATTAACCGAACATTTTTCCATTGTTTATTGCAATTTCTCAACTCTTCTATTTATTGGTACATTAAAGTAAAAGATTTCCAAAAAAAAAAAAAATACTTATTTGAAAATATAAGTTTATGACTATTACACAAGTTGTTTCTGTTGAGTATTGAATTCTGGTGTGAGTGTATGAAACCTGTGACTTCTATTTATCTTCTCCTTTGTAGCCATTTCAACCAAGACGATGTCTGCTGCTGAAACAGCAGTACCTATGCTTTTTCTGCTTGCTTGACTTCTCTTCATTTAGAATACTTTCATGGAGGCCATTTGGCTCAGTGTTCGTTTGTGTAATATCATGTGTGTTTTGATCCAAAGACACTAGTACTTCTGTTCCCCCGTTCCCGGTGGAACACAAAGCAACCTGGGTAGCCTCACTGGGAACTGAAAGAGGCTGCTCTGGTGATGCTGGTGCTACTTTGTTATGGTTTACTTCCTTTGAGTGAGAATTTGATCCAGGACGCCTGCAAAACGGGATCAAAATGGTACGATTTATTTCGTGTATTTGTAAGCGAGGCAGAAATTCTGCTTAGGTTAATATCAAAACTGGGCGACATAAAAATGTAAAGTGGAGCAAAAACCAAAAGATGAAGTACTTTTCCTCTTCTCTTCTGGTTTAAGATGGACGAAGAGAAAAGGACATGACCTTTCAGTAAACAAATAACCAAAACGAATGAAAGATGAGGATACATGAGCAAAAATGGAGGACAAGAATTATGAATTAGACTCCAAACATTATGGGACATATAAAAACTGGGTTCACTAGCATAATTATTACCTGAAGCTTTGATTGCTGGAGCTGTTTCTACGTCGTTCTTGTGAAGTTCTCTCCGTGCTTTCCGTTTCGGATACTAAAAGATTAACCTCACCATTTGAACAAACTCTATTATCTTTTGAAGAATTCGAGTTTTTCACCAGACCCTTTTCCATATTTGGAGGTTCTTCACCTGTGAAACCAGAAGAGCACCTGGTTTGGGCATTAAATCCATGTTCCTGAAACACTGAGATGACCTTCTCCAATGTTCCCAGAGCTTGTTCCACCTCAGGCCTGACTACAATATTTCTCTTGCCATTTACATGACACATTTCTCTAAATTTCTTGGTTGAAATGTGATCTATGTCCTCGCTATCCTCCTCAAAGTGTCTGCTTTCTTCACTCTCTTCTTCTTCAATCTCTCCAAAAGCTTTCCTATTTTTAGCTCTTGCATTCTCTGGCTCTGATTCACTTACGTGGTAATCGCTATAAACCTCTTGATTCGTATCCTTCAAGTCGTCTTGCTTAGTCTCAATAGGATGCTCTTCGGGGAGAGTGCATGCATCAGTCGTAAGCTCTTCCGCTTCCGGAGTCTTTTTTGACACATTAGTGGAATAAACAGCTTCACGTATTTTAGTATATAGCGGATCCCCCATGGCATTGCTAAAATCTTCATCATGCTTAAATGTAGAGGATACTACCTATGGTGTTGAGGATTGGAAAATGTGAGAAAATAATAGAACAGGAATCACATACATGAGGATCCAGGAACCAACGCAGGATTTTAACCAGGGCCATCCATTGCAGAGGTCCAACCAAGTACATTTTTTGAGTTTTTATTTAAGCCTTAATAATCATCGAGAGCTACTGAAATCCAGTGGATGAGCATGGTATATGCAGTTAGAAAGTAATTGAGTTGGATGATCAGAATCAAATATAGCCTCAATTTCAATCATAACCAGATTAAATAGTATTATTCCACCACGAGTTGGTCTTATTGCTGACCTAGTGGACAAAATGACATCTTGAACCAAATGCGTAAAGTATAACAGAATAAAATGTATGACCTTTTGATAAAGTCTGAAACCATTGCCGACGAGCTGCCTTGAAATAAAGTTTATAAGGGATGGAGGAACAAAGTCCATCTTGATATCCATATTCGCTATCGTCCTACAAAAATTAAGAGTTCTTAAATTTATTAAATTGGTGGAGTACTGAACAAGGCAAGCAATCATGGGCATTGCCTAAATTAGTTTAGGTACCACTAGGCAGAAAGCCGATTAATCACTTGAAAGTCTTGTTTAACAAGCAAGTCGATGCATAAATTACTTCAAATGGCAACATAAGACAAGCTACCAGTAGGAAAGCCATTAGACCCACTCAAAAATCATGTGAACAAGACAAATGCATACGGAAAGTCCTAAATCATCAAGGCTCTAGCCGTTTAAGAACCAAAAAAGAAGAATAAAGTAGATTTATATCGAAAGGGATGCTTATGGGCTTGGGTTGATTACAGATCTAAATGTTGATACTACACGTAATCTGCTCAGATTTACTTACAGGACCACTCTTGTATGATAGCCAATCAACTACAACTCACCGAAAGTAACTTCTTTCTGCGGTCACCTTTTGCAAAGCAAAGCCTCCTACCACATCAATCCTGACAACATCCTTTGCTTCAGGGATCCCCTCACTGGTGAAACCATGAGTAGTTATATCAATGCTCTTCAAATCAGAGATCTGCAAGCACAATAGTGACAAGATACCTTTACTTCTGGTTTCAATCTAGAAACAAATGGACTTTCATGTGTATGGGCAGAAAATACATTGCAACCGAGACAAAAATCAAGTCCACTTAAGATTTCAGGTTCTACCGTATTTAGAAGAACAACAACTAGATCGTCTTGAAAGTACTCGAACAAAAAATAGTGCACAACAGCCTCCCTTGCTGACAGCGGCCAAGAGAGCTTCATCCTTTCTTCCAAAAATTTAAAGAAAAATCAGGATCCAAAGTGGCATATATTTTGAGAAAGTAACAAGTACTCAAATAAGCACATTTTGAAGAAATGCTGTGGTTTTATGCCAAACAAACCTCACTAAAGATATCTGTTCACCAATCCGGACCTTTTGTAAACATTTGCAGGAGATAATTTTGAAAGTTGGAACACTAGACTGAGGCCACCTGACAAATAATAAAAAGTCAAAAAAGAAAAGTTATTGTCACCTAAATCAAAGATTAAAAGCTGGGTTTTCGTATGTCATAAATAAACTCTGATGCCTTCTCTCTCTTCTTAATGCCTTTACTTAATTCTCCCTATCAATGCACAAACATGTGTCTGCATACATACACACACTTAAACAGGGGGAGTTGCCTATGCGCTTCTGATTGATGCACTCACTGGTAACTATTGTACACAACCAAACCCTTTCACCCAACATTCTTTCCTCACATAAGAAACTAGAAAAGATATGTTGATAATGAATGAAATACAGGAGAGACAGAACAACTATGTCAACTGGTATTTTCTCATCTTGTCCTCATTACCAACAGGCTCTGCATCAAACTTCTCATGAATGCCTCCATTTTTAGTTCTTCCAATGTGTATGTACCATGATGAATGTATGGTATGAGCATAGGAAGGGATGTAAAAGAAACACAAAACATCACTAAGATTGAAGTTCTACAAACTCATTTTTATAACCAGTAAGAAATTCAAAGAACCTTTAAACCAATATATGAACTAATATAATGCCAATAAATGGAAAACCAAACTAATACTTTCAAGCTAAGGTAATTTTTATAACAATACATATAATAATCTTTGGCACTGTACTAAAACTTATAAAGTTAAGGTAATTTATGTTGCAACTCTGTTATTCATATTCAGCAGAATTATGATGCGTTAGGCCACCATATAACATATGTCAATGCAGGTGACCTATTGAAAATTAAGAGCAAGTAGAATGAGGGAAAAAATTCTCACCATTTATTGTAGAGGGATGACTCCCATGAGATGCATAAACCTGCAATGAACGATGGAATAAAATTTTCAATTTGATACTCAGTGGAACCTAACAGCCTAAAAGAATTCATTGATTATTGTTCATCTTTCTAGAATGAACTCAATATGTCTGAATAATTATGGTTTAACTTACAAACATCCATAGGCCCATCTACATAGCCTTCAACAAGTAAGTTATGAAATGGAGTGCCTTCAGGCCCTTCACGATACATAACACGAAACTCTTCATTATCTTGTTTTAACTGCCAAAAGAAGTAGGATTGTCACCAAGTATCCCAACACCTTCTAATAATATGTAATCTCCAGGCCAATCCAAATATAAAAATCATATGCAACTACATCAAGTTTTATTAAATTCTCTTGAAACATTTGGACCTAAGTTAAACCAATCAGTGATGAAGTCATTCATCAGACAAAATTCTTTCAAGTTTCCTGAGAAAGGAATTGTCTGGATAGAAGAACTGAAAAAGTTCAGGAGAGAGAGAGAGGGAAGAAACTAAGAAGATTTCAGAATCAACCACAAAGAGAGAGAGAGAGAGAGAGAGGAAACGGAAAGGAAGAAGATTACAAGGATTTACTAGCAAGAAACGGAAAGGAAGAAGATTATGCAAATTAGATAGCCTACCTTCCATTCGGGATGTGATCTCTCACTGGCTTTTGATCCCTCATTATCACTTACAGAAACACTCCTCATCATGTCAAGAAAATGAGATACTTCTGCAGTCCTTTTCTCAATGACTTTCTGATCGCATCCTGCATAACCAAAAATTTGAAATTGGAAAGTGATCAATCAATCTATGAAATCTTCATATTAGTACCTCATTTAATATAAGGAAACATAAACCATAGCTGACTAGAGGAAGGCAACACGAAAATCTGGGGAATTAATAATAACCTTTGATTTCATCTTTTGAAGAATGTAGGAGTTGATTCTTGACTAGGGTTTTAAGTGTATCCTCATTTGTCAGATCAGGAGACGCAAGAGTCTTGTCCAGCCTCTCCCTATACTGAGTGATCTTTTGCCTTTTCTCCATCTTTGCATCTCCAAGAAAATCATAAAGAGCTGTGTCTCAAACAGTCAACTGAGGAATCTACACCACATAATATTAATGAATTTCAGTATCATCTGCTGATTTAACATTATATAAAAACATGTAAAATGTTATTTCATAAAAATAGAATAAGTGGAGATAATAACTAATAAGGACATCAAAAACCCAACAGCACCTTGCAACATGTGTATTCAGATTTCAGATGAGATCTACATCTCAATATGCATGATTAACCACAATATGTCAAACTATATGCATGTAATGAAAGACATATGCATCAAGATAAGACTTCTGAATGATGACTGCAAAAGTTTCCTCCTGGTCTACATAAGTAATTAAAGACAGTCAAAGTTCTTTACATTATTTCCATCTTATAAGGCACCTGGAACCAGAAAAGCTTTAATGTTCATTGAAAAGCCATTAGAAAACTTCCATTAAAAGCCTTCAACGATTAATCTTATTCCATTCCCAGCATAATATACCACTAAAGTTCTACATCCACCAGCACCCAGTAACAGAATTTTCACTACAGTTAACAACTCACCATCGGATTGTTTCATACACACAAATATTTACACCTCTAAACACATCAACCAAGTAGAAAAAAACGAAAAACATCAATACCCAGATTACATAAACACTTTGAAGTTTCACCAACAAACATACAAGCCACCATACATAGATATTTGATATTAATCAAAACACAATCCAAAACAAAACCAGAAGTCAGAAAAATTTAAGTACCCAGAGGCAGATTCTTTAAGAATCCATTAAAATTCAACTCACATGAAGCTCCCTGAGGAGCACCCAGCTGGCCTTTATGAACTCTAAACAAGAGCCAGAATCAGAACACTGAAATCCCCACCACGTCAATGCAGATCTCCATGAAAAATGAATCATTCACTCCTTGAAACAGAGCAGACAGAGTCACCTGATGTGCGATCACCGAGACGGAAATACGACATCAACATGAGCTATTCTTCTTGGGCATAACGAATTCCAGACACAGCAGCAGAATGCCAACAAAATTCACACTGTTTCCAAAATTTTCCGCCTTCAATAATAAAAAAAATAATAATAATTAACCTTTTATAAATAAAAAATAATAATAAAAAAGAAAAAGTAAAAAAAAATACCATATTGAGTCATTGACGAGAATACGTTGGTTTCGTACTCTTTCCTTTGGGACTTGGAAGTGTGTCTGGTGAGGACCACCTAGAGAAACTGCTAAATTGACAGTCGGTGAAGAGAAAGAGGCGGCTTTCGGTGGTTAAGAATGAGGTAAACAGGACCACGTGTGGTTGTCACGGTCCTTTGTCACGGTAAGGTTATCGGCGACGTCGCGTTCTCCCTAAGCGAAGAATCACGGCCGCTAGATTTTAGGAGACACGCGGGAACAAAAGGAATTTCTCTCTTCGTTTTTTCTTCTTTAATTTTTGCTAAAAATGAATTGTCTGGTGTTTTTTCCTTAAAACCGTAAAAACAAGATTCTGGTTTCTTCTTTGTACGAAGAAAAATTTCAAGCGGAAGTATTTGATACGGCTTTATCTCTAGTCAACAAAAAAATATTGACCCGACGGATTATTTTGACCAAGATTGTGTAGGAAAAATATAACTTTAACAAATTTTTTTTTTTTTAAAAAAATATATATATATATATAATCCCTTTTGTTTGGCACGACCTTTACGTAAAAAAACAAGCACCTATAATTAATTTAGAGGTAAGTTCCCATAAACTATCTCTTTTTTAGGGTTACTAAATCCTCTCTTTTTTTTTTTGGTATGAATGCTTTTTTCTTTTTATTTTTTCTCCCAGTGCTTTTTAAAAAGACAAATCTTGGTCACCTTGGGATTTCGAAAGCACGGAATCAACAACACCTAATGCTAATTTCAGTCCATTCCAATTAACGGCAAAAGTGACCGTACCACCCTCACACCTTAGTAGCGGTTGGACACCTCCAAGTTGCCTGCCTGGGAGTGGTTCCCACCCTCAAGGGCCAAAGGTGGTCGAAACGACCCCCAAGGCTCCTTTGGAGGTGGCCCCCAAGGCCAAAGGGATGAAAGGAAATTGATAAAGGTGGTGATTAGGTCTTTTTCAAAAAATCAGAAGTATTAGATTTGCCTTTTTTTTAAAACCTAAGGTAAAAAAATAAAAACGTTAAAATTCAAATACCAAAATAGTTATTAACCCTTTTTTAATATATATATATATATATATATATATATATATATATACATTTTCTTCAAATGGATGGCTTTTGGCTACTTAACAGAGGTAGTCGAGTCACTAAGGGGTGGTTCAATGGCGATTGTAATTTTTTTTTTTAACCTTTTTATTATTTGTTTAATATGAAAAGACAGACATAAAAATCTTGAATTTATAATTAATTGACCTAAACATCTATTAAATTAAAAATTGATATCTTAAACTTAAAAAGTCAAAATTAGTAAAAGCACCGTTAAATAGAGTCCTAACCTAATTTCACTGTTAAATAAAAATTATAAAGAAATTAAAGAAGTGGATGAGATTGACTTTGATCCTCACAGTTGTCCCTACCGACGTGCTTGGCACAAAGTCAAATTGCAAGTGACATATAATGATTAAAAATTAAATTATAATATCTAGAATTTGGTAATACTGATTAAGTTGATAACCTAATCACAAGAGGCATCTCTTTCTTCTCTTTTCTTTTTTTTTTTTTTTTTTTTTTTTTCTTAAATATATAGATACCTAAAGAGGCAGTCATAATGTCATATAAAAAAGAAACCCAATCGAGCAAAAGAAATTATATATATATATATATATATATATATAAATTGTCAAAATAGAAGGAACAATAGGCATTAATTGGTTTAATAAATAAAGGACTTGAAATTTGAAACTCACCGACACCCTCACACCCATAAAGGGCAGTCATAATAAATACAGTTGGGGAGATCGAATTGACAAGCTATAAAAGGGCGGCCACCCCCCTTCCCGGCTTGAAGATAAGGATTATTTATTAAAAAGATGATATTATTAATTAAAATTGCATATAATATTTTTATGAGGACAGAAATTTCCTTTAAATTATTTTGAAGGAAATATTCACCAACTCAATTAATGTACGTTTTAGATATCTATAGACACTTGACACGATTTTAAATGGATTTAAAGATATTTCCTTCAAACTGATGTGTAAGAAATTTTTGTCATTTTTATGATATATATATATATTTTCATGTCCACAAAATGGGAGGAGGAGGGGAAAACTAGCTCAATCGACGTGGTTCACAGTCGATTAAGCTACCCTTTATAGACAATTTTGAATTAAATACTAAAGTCTCTTTAAAACTAAAGTCTCTTTGAATTAATTAAATAGTTTATCACAACTAACCATTTGTAATCTGAATTCATATTTGTAATTTGATTTTATATTTGTAATCTCTATGTTATCTCTTATAACAGCTTTATCTATATATACAAAGTCTTAACCATAATTGATGGTAAGGCAATATAATGCTAAAGTTATCAATTTATCACAATTAATGCTAATGCTATCCTTATCTTCACTTGAATGTGCGTTTAAATTCTTGATAACATGGAGAGAGTTATCAATTGTTATCAATTGATAACTCTAACGTATGAAAAATAATAAGAGCATGTTTAGAATTGTATTTGAAAAATAAAGTTTTTAAGTTAAAAGGTGTTTTTTTTTTTTTTTGCAAAAATTTATTTTTAATATTTTGTCAAAAATGCATTTTGATAATTTAAAAAAAAAAAAAAAAAAACTTATGAAATTTTTTACTGTCGTATTTTGTAGCTTTTTAAATATTAAAAATATTTTTTAAATTCTCAATTACAATTTTAAACATGCCCTAATTGAATGCTTCTTTGCTTGCCGTGCGGGCTATTTCTTAATGAGTGTTCAACCTCAAATTGAAAGAAAAGTAGACTCCAGAGTACGACTCTGAATTTACTTAAATACTCACATAAATACTCGCATAAATACTCACAGATTGTCAATCCGTGGAAATGAGTGTAAATCATATCTACTTAAAATAATAGAACACAAGAAGGAGTCGGATAGCGAGCCATGTTAAGAAAGAAGTTAATCCCGCGGTCCATAATTTAACAAAGAATGCTCTCTTCAACTTAGTGGATAGAGTAGGGAGGGAGGAATGTCTTGATTGTATCTTTTTTATTGTTTCTTTAGAGCAACTTGCTCTTGTTCCTTAGAGGTTTTATTAAACTCTATTTTTAATGATATACAAGGTAATATTGTTTTGCAAAAAAAAAAAAAAAAATAAATAAATAAATAAAGAAAATGTAACTTCACTTTAAACTCTTGAATTACCACGCGATTTGACAAGCCTTCCAAACTTCAAAACTCCTCAATTTGAACTTTCAAACTTTCAATTAAAGTCAATTTGAATTGAACCCCTCCATCATATTTTAAACGTTAAAAATGAGACAATGACGTTTATACCCTTTAATTTTTTATAAAATTTTAAATTTATCCTTAATTTCAAATTAAAAAAAAAATGAAAATTATGGATATTTTGGTCTTTTTAGGTACTGTCGTTAGAAGTTAAGGGGTTGATATTGATTGCAATTAAAAGTTGATGGGTTCAAATTGAGAGGTTTTGAAGTTTGGAATGCTTGTCAAATCGCTTGATAATTCAATAGCCTAAAATAAAGTTACTAAAAAAAAAAAAGAGTGTAAATCATAACGAAGAAGAAAATACTATTACCCACATTTTTTTTTGACATGTTCACACAAGAAGGGGGAGGAGAATTTGAACTAGTGACCTCCACTTTATTACGTGTGGTCCCAGCCGATCGAGCTACATCTTAGAAACTCATTACCCACTTTTAATTTATTATCTTTGTTGTAATTTGGAGTCGCAATGTCTCACTTTTACCCTTAAAAAAAAAAAAAAAAAAGAGACAAAAATACCTTAAAAAAAAAAATAATGATAATAATAAAAACTTGTGACTCATGGCGCGACTATGGTTGTTTTTTTTCTTGTTCTTTTTTCGATTTTTAAGAAGGACGTTGGAACATAATATTAGATCAGAAACTATATCAACCAAATTAAAAAGATTGAAAAACATTATAAATGAAAAGACAGATTAAGGGAGATAATTTTAAATTAAATGGTTAATATTTTGTCATATAAATATTAATCACTTGTAAAATATGGGTAAATACTCAAATGAAAATGCTGAGACAAGAAAAAGTACGTAGTAATTGTCGATGTGACAAAATATTGATAAATTTCAATGTAATAAAATAATTTCAGTATTTCAAGTTTGACGACGGATCCGTTCGATGACAAATGGGTCGATCCATGGAAACCGCACTTACCGAATACGTGGGATTTTGGTTACAGGTAAACCAATCCCAACCAAGCAAGACCTTTCTCGGACAACCCTATTCCCCCTTTTGCCACCCAGAGCTTCACTGATCCGAAGCTGTGCAAAGAGGTACCTGATATTCTTCTTGTTTAATTTTTTAGGTTTCAAAATTTCATTGTTGTATTTATTTATTTATTTATTTTTCATTCACTTGCTTATGGTTCTTGGTTGGTTAGGAATTCGTTGCTTTTCCTCATTATGTTTTCTGGGCATCCAAACACGAGCATAAGTGTTTAATCATATTTTCAATCGAGGACCAACTTGTAAATTTACTGAGAATCCATATTTTGATGAAGTGATTGGCTAGACTGTGAACTATTTCTTAATTCCTTTTCGTCGTGGCCTGTTTGGCTGCTGAGAAATTGAGGGAATATAACGGAAACTATAGTTCTCTTACAACATATTTGGGATTGTGTTTGAAAAATAGAGTTTTTAAGCTTAAAAGCTTTTTGGCAAAAAATGAAGCTTAATGTGAATGGCAAAAATTAAGCTTAAAAATGAAGCTTTTGCTAAAAAACGCAATTTCAAACATGCTCTTAATGTAAATGACAAAAGTTTCTCCTTTTCCCGGAAACCAAGCATCAAATATAAAAGTAAAAATCTTCTATATATATATATATTAATTTTATTTAATTTAAGGACATTTTGGTATTTTCACACATCTAACATGGAGTATAAAATGAGTAATGCTAAAGGTAAACTCATGTAATTCCAAAATTGACGTGACTTTTACAAATATTATTGAATTTGTGATAACTCACTATTAAATTTTGATCTAATGGTAATTTTAAAAGTCACGTCAAATTTGAGGTGACACAAGGGGGACATGGGGTGACGTTTAGCATCATTACTTGTATAAAATAGACCTTTTACAGACCAAAACCTATCGGCAAGTGGTGAAGTCAAAGGGCTAATAGTTTTTGGGGTTGATTGCAATTTTTTTTATTTATTTTTGGTTTGGGGGACATTGCAAAGTTTAGTTCACTAATTTTTCACTATCGTTCTCATTTTCTCAACTGGGTTATTTGCTCTCTAATCAATGGTCACAGAGTTAGACAGATTGCACACTTTCATGAATAAGAAAAAGAGGAGATCAGCTACACATCCCAAATTTCTTCTTAAAAGTTGTTTCCTAAATGATGTGTCACCATCTCATGAAATTTATTATTTTGGGAAGTGTGTCACCAACTCATGGGATGGTGACACATCATTTAGGAACCAACTTTTGGAAAGAAAATTTGGGATGTTTAGCATTTTCCTAAGACAAAATTGTAATAGCTTAAATTGTTCCTAGAAACATGGGTTGGCTAATGTTGCCGATCATGTAGAAACATCAGCATCAACAGGAAAGCAACTCAAAACATTGAAACATTATCCAATCTTTTCCAAAGAAATTTCTTGAACAATGAGTGAAAGTGATACTTTTGCACTATGCAAGAGGGTACCATAAACATCTTGTTTTACGGACAGCAGTACTAAATTATATATGGATTGGCGATAAGGCAAATGTTGCTTAGGAAAATATGAAAGATTTTACAATGAAAACACAAGAGATATAGTGTATACTTTTAGATTTTGTCTGCAGTAGTATCAGGAACAATAAAGGAACCTACCTGTAAAATTTAAAATTGATTAGGTAGGGTAAAATCTGTGTCCTATATAGATGCATGAGTCAATGTCCTTTCTTGTATACTTCCCCTGTATTATTATTCCTCTTTCTAAAATCTCATACTGGTCCAAGAACATTAAAAAATGTTCTCATATTAGGTGAGCTGGTTTTTTTGCTTTTGACTTAGTCGCTACTTTTTAGACTTATCTCATGCAGTTAACTCCATTTTGGGTTACCAACTACTAACTACTCCCCCTCATGCATTAAGGGCCTGCTAACTACTCCCCCTAGGGGATAAGATGCACTAGTAACTAGTAAGCTTTGTGTTAGCCAGGGAGCTAACTTTTTCTGATATCCAGAATTATATTATATTAAAATAACATATTAGGAATTTGTATAGGTGTATACTTTCTATGTATCGGGGTTGCGCCTTTGTGCTTTTAATGAAATTTACATTACTTATATATATATATATATATAAAACATATTAGGCATCATAAATTGAAAATTAAGAAGTATTTTCGATGAGCAATAGAAGATTGGCACTTCTGCCTATTGCAATAAATCATGATTCAAAATTTTTATGTACTGGTGTGGACCAGATAATGATACCAGTAGTGGTGGTGATGCATTGGCAATGGCGACGGGGATGGTGGTGTTAATGGAGAGTCAGTGTTGATGTCAGGGGTATGCGTGGTTGTATTGGCTGGGCCATTGATGTTAGTAGTTGCAGAAACTAATGTGCATGGGAAGGAGGTATGTAGAGTATGTCATAATATATCTCACACTATCAATTGGGTGCTAAACTCGTGTTACAATGACACTATTGGACATCTCTAAGCATATGACATTTTGCAAGCATGTGCTTCATTCATTATTCCAGCTGCTCTTTAAATTGCAGGTGAGGAAATGGATGATAATTCCTCCATCAGCAATGATAGCTTGAGGGCTAACTGGACTCCATCCCAAGACAAGCATTTCATTGGCCTTTTGCTAGACCAAGTACACAGAGGGAATAAAACTGGCCATATATTTATCAAACAAGCATGGGCGGAGATGATTGCACAGTTTAATACACATTTTGGATTTAAGTATGGTACAGATGTTCTGAAAAACCGATACAAACGATTTAGGAAGCAATACAATGAGATAAAAACTCTTGTTGATCAAAGTGGGTTTAACTGGGATGAAACCCGACATATGGTAACAGCTGATGAGAACGTATGGGATGAGTTCGTCAAGGTAAAAGTTATTTCTAAATCTTTCAAAACTGCATAAAAAATTTGAGTTGCAGTTAGTTACTTTTAACCTGCAGGCCCACCCTGATATGCTATCATACAGAGCAAGGGTTGTGCCACACTATAATGAGCTGTGCATAATATGTGGGCATGCAATTGCGGATGGAAGATACAGTCTTTCATGTTTCGACATAGACTTTGACAATGAAGGTATGAAATGCAGAGTATTCATCAATTTGAAGTTTGGTGATTTTTATTAGTACTTGTTCCTACTTAATTTATATCCACAAACAGCAAACAATTTAATTTCTAATTACTTTTTCTCAAACTTTGTAGCAGAAACAACAAATGTTAAAACTCCACCTAGTGATGATCATTCAAAAATTGACTGGTCGCAGACCATGGACCAATTCTTTGTTGAACTAATGCTGGACCAGGTGCATAAAGGGAATAAAATTGGCCACACTTTTAAGAAGAAAGCTTGGGCAGGCATGGTCACATCATTTAATACTAAATTTGGCTTCCACTGTGGTGGGGTGGTGTTGAAAAATCGGTATAATATCTTGAGGAGGCATCACAGTAGCATAAAGATTCTGCTCACTCAAAACGGGTTTTGTTGGGATGAAACACAACAAAAAGTGGTAGCTGATGAGTTGCTCTGGAATAAGTATATCAAGGTACAAAGTTTTTTTCCCCCTCATGATCTAGGGTTTGTTGGGTTTGAATCCTCAACAATTTTGCTAGCAATCTTGGCAGCAAAATTGCTGGGATCTCAATCCGGGTTTGTCTGGTAAAAGTGTAAAACTTTTTAGATGTTTTTTGCTTTTTGGTTGTAATGTAACACGAAGGTGACAGTAGTTTTGAATGTTTTATGTGTTGAGTTATTTGTTAATGTTTTTTGCTTTGCTGAAAAGCAAAATCCTGTCCTAAAAGTGTTAGCCAAATGAGTCCCAAGTTTTTCAACAGATTCTGTGTCAACTAGCTTACTTCTTGTAAATACAGGCTCATCACAACTTTCGGATGTACAGAAATAAAGTAATGCCATATTATTCTGATATGCGCATCATATGCGGCGATGAAGCCACCACCATGAAAAATAATACACCATATTGCAAGTCACATCTTCAGGAGGAAACCCATGGGAAGAAGAATATGAATGGAAAAGCTTTGATTATCAGTGATACAGATTTAGCAGCAGATAATGCAGGTAAAGAAGCATTGCATTCATGTGGTGATAAGAAGAAGAACCACAAATCCAGAAAAAATTCAGGTGGTGACAAGAAGAAGCATCATTCAATTTCAGATGGTGATAAGAATATTGCAAGTGAACAACAGAAAAGGCTTCAACCTGAGATGTGTAAACAAACCTTTCAACAGTCAAAAAGAGCAAAAAGAATTCATGATGGTATGGCTGATGCTCTAAGGGAGATGGCAGCTGTGGTTACATCATTAACAAGGAAAACAAAGAAAGAGAGCTCTATTTTGATGGAGGGCGTGGTTGATGTGCTCCAGGCTATGCCGGACATGGATGACAATCTATTGCTGGATGCCTGTGACTTCTTGGAGGATGAGAAAAAAGGCAGGATGTTTTTAGCATTGGATGCCTCTCTACAAAAGAAGTGGTTAATGAGGAAGCTCCGTCAACAGTGATTATTTTTTGGTTTTTTCCTTCTTTCCTCCTCCCCATCACTATATATCATAATGCCAATTCACATTCAACATTATCTGGGTCATGCTAATCTCTGTTCATGAGATGTTAATCAATCTTGGATATAAATTACAAAAAGAAATAAAAAATGGGAGGCTGAATTGGAAAAAGTGTGTTTTGATCACTTTTGGGCTTTTTGGACTCTTAAAAGCGCTTTTAATTTTTTTTTTTATTAAACGGGTATTTTTTTCCTTCAAATAGACTTTTTAAGTGTAAAACGCACTTTTCATGAACGAGATACGCAACAAAATTTAGTAAATATAACTATATAAGAGCAAGAGTAGTTCAATTCTCATTCTTTAATTAAAAATAAATTACAAACTGTAGCACTTCATTCGAATAAACAAAAAATAAATAATCCACAAAGGCAAAACCCTAAAATACTACCAAACTAAACATTCCAATACCCCCTTCATCAAGTAACCACAGTCACGGGATTGAGAGGGAAAAACTCTCTGGTGGCGACCCTCCGCATCCCCATCTCGTCTACCAGCACGGCCACTCTGTTCCTTATCCGATTCAACAGCGCCTCGCTCTGCTCAAGCTCATCCAAACCCATCTTCTCCACCGCAATGTCCAACGAAAACCCTTTGTTCTTCGTCTGTTTCAAGATCGCCTCGCTCTGCTCGAGCTCATCCAAGCCCATCTTCTCTACCGCCATGTCCAACTGAAACCCTCTGTTCTTCGTCCGTTTCAAGATCGCCTCGCTCTGCTCAACCTCCTCATCATCCAAACCCATCTTCTCTACCGCCGTGTCCAACTGAAACCCTTTCTTTCCCTCTCCCTCTTCCACATCTTTCAATCTTTCTTCGATGCCAAGGAAGCGCTCAATCACCGCGTCCGTGGATGGGTGGCCGAACGCGTAGGGCCTGTCGTGCGGAGAGAATACGACGATGGCGATGTTGGCACCGGAGGACGAGCAAAGTTGGGCAGCCTTGCTGAATAATCCGTTCCGGCGCTTCGAGAAGGTCACCAACCGACTCTGCTTCTTCTCTATTTTCTTGATGTCGATCTTCCTGCGCCCCGTACCTTGTGGCCTCGCCATATCTCTCGACTTTTATAGAAACTGAATAAAGAACCAGAAAGAGAAGAGAGCGAAAACTACGCTTCAGATTTTCTCTACCGACTGTAATGTAGTTGGAAACAAGGAGACGTATATATATATATATAACCGTTGCCTCTTAGGGGTTTTGGTTTCCCAAATAAGATTTATGGCGGTGCCTTGCAAGTCAAGTTTTATGGTCTTCGTTGGGCCGATTGTTTTTAGAAACTTACAAGCCCATGAAAAACCCAATTTTTTTTTTTTTACTTGGGTTTCCGGGTCGGTTCAAACCCGTATGCTTCGATTTAGGATCTTAGGCTTTTTTCATTTTGTGAAAAGCTTGGGACTCCATCTCTCTCCCGGAAGCCGACTCGCTGCTCTACTCAGCTTGCAGGAACTGCACCCGTTCAGGTAAAACTCTCACGCGCTTACTCTCTGTTTGGTTTCCGCGAAACTCCAGGAAAAGTTCGAGGAAAATAACCTAGAAACATGTGTGGGAAGTGCAAGATTTTGCAAATGGAAGAACAAAACTCAGTTCAAAAACCCTAAAGGGTTTAAGTGTTAGAAGGAATTTGATTTTCTTTCCTCTAATAGTTATAGAATTTACTTAACTTTAGGCCCCGTTTGTTTGGGTGTAAAACCTTTTTCAGAAAAAGTTTTCCCCAATCGGCGGAAAATGTTGGTTAAACCCTGAACCATTTTCCGCTAGTGTTCCTCGCCCCTAAACCCCAGAAAACACATACGAAGAAACAGCCTACTTTCCTCACTAGCGTAATCTGTCTCACTTCCTCCGCAGCCTCGTTCCCTGTCGCCATTGGAGTTCTCGGCACTCTCTCGCACCTCCTTCTCTCTTCCAGATCTGATATTTCTCCATTAAGTTTTGACAATCAAAGCTGTTTCAAGCTTCACACCGAAACAAACGGAGCATTACTTATAATTTTTTGTTTTTGGCTATATGTTGATTATTTTTAGATAAACGTGTTTGAGGAATGAAAATGGGACTAAAACAAATTAAGGAGTGTTAAGTTTATCAACTGGGTGATAGATGTAGATGGCCTTTGGGTCTTGAATGAGAGACTGTTGAGTTTTACCTTACCCCACTAATACACGTCTATTGTTTTGTGCATTGTTGTTTTATGGATTTTACTGTCTAATTGTGCTTACTTGTAGATAATTTGATGTTTTCCTGGCAGAAGATTTGTTGGTAGAGTTGGCTTTTGAGGTCATGGTGGGCTGGCAGAGACACGTTCAATTTGTGCTTCGTCGTGTTGGGAAAAGGGTGGAACATAGTTACAACGTATCTGCCAACTTTTCTTCGTATCGCTTGGAATCCTCTATTTCTCCATGTCAGTCTCCAATTTTCTTGGTGGAAACATTTTGCCATATACGAAATTTTATTAAGTAACCGATTTTAGAAGTGGAAAATGTTTAGATAGCATTTTTGTTTTCCTTGTTGGTTCTGTCATTCAAAACCAAGTTCTATGTTTGAAATGCCATTGTTGTTGTCATCTTAAAGATAATATTTATTTCAATGCCTTTATTTATAAAAAATAAAAAATAAATAAATAAATTCAATGCCTTTCAGTGTTTTTGTGTCTAATAGTAACGAATAACACTTGCTGCTTTTGCAGGTGAGTTACCTTATCTGCAGAGACTATGGAGACCGCCTCCTGCAAACATCTTGAGGCCTTTTTATCAATATATTCAACATATGGTACTGCTAACTTATCCTTTGTCATATATATATATTGAAAAAAAATGTACTGATATTAGTTCCTCACCTGTCCTCTAGTTTAGTTACGTTTTTCTTGGTTTTTATCCTATGTAGCTATGATACTTTAGCAGAGATTTTGTGCAGCATTTTAAACATGACATTTTCCAACAGAAATGGAAATATATTGTAAACCTTCTTTGGTGTCCAGAATTCAAATAAAATTTCATCACATTATAGATGCAGCAGACGTGGACTAAACATCTTTTAAATGTATTGATTTTTTTAATATGATGAAGTGCAAGTATAATGAATGATTGTAAAAAAGGAGGGATGATGTAAGTACATATCTTGGAAGCGTTCATCTCAATTGGAGGATGAAACTCAACCTTTAAATCATGCTCATACAGTGTGTGTGTTTTGAAGCTTGATTTTTATCCTTCAATTTACATATATA
The DNA here is from genome assembly GCF_901000735.1 of Corylus avellana. Lineage (NCBI taxonomy): Eukaryota > Viridiplantae > Streptophyta > Magnoliopsida > Fagales > Betulaceae > Corylus > Corylus avellana. The sequence goes on along the minus strand of NC_081549.1, from coordinate 6,920,442 downwards.
AGTTAAAGTAGTTATAATCATCAAAATGTGCATTTCTAGACATTGTTTACTGTCATGATATTTTGTTTTGATAATCTTTTACTGATCCAGGGAATTTCCAGTTCAAGGAAGTTACTAGCAGGGTCTCCTGAAGAAGCAGCTGTCCCATCTCCGTTGACTCCTGTATTAGCATTAAATAGCGGAAAAAGTGAAGATCAGAACCAGAAAGCAGTCTCTAAGCCTTCAAAAGTTCAAGCTGTATTAAAGGGCATTAAGCAGGTATGAGATGCCTTAGCATGTGAGATGCACGTGTGTAGGGAATTTCCTAGGAACCAACTTCTAAAAGGAACATATGTACTTAGCATGTGAGACGCACATGTGTTTTTAATAGCATGTGTTTGTCACATGCTTTTTTAATATGTTAAAGGACTCAATGTCGCTTTTAGAGGCTGGTATTTCTGTTTGTAATCTGTAAGAATTACTTATAGAAGAAAAAAAAAAGGAATACAGTAATCTGTATGTAACACTACCAGTTTGAGAGGTCAAATGCTGTTAAAGCTCAATTGTATGATTCAGTTACCATAAGGTGCCTAAACATCTCCCAATCTATTATAATGAAAAGGGGTTTAAATAAGCTTGCTAAGATTTGATCATAAGATCTAGTCCGACTCCACTTAACCCTGTTACCACCTTTCCAAGGTCCAGGGGAACAACACGAGATATTCTCATATTGATACTCTGGACCTTCTTATCATTATTATTTTCGTCTTTTTTTCTTTTTGTACTTCTGTTATTCTAAGTATCCACAGGACAAAAGACAGATCCATTTTAAACAACCTCTGTGGATGGACAAATTTATTGAAGTGGAAGCGAAGCATACCATAATTTCATTATAGTCAGCTGCTAACTTTCCTAGAATTTGAAATTTTATATTTGGATCAATAAACAAACTTTAATTGCTTGAAAAACATTGTGTGTATAAATATATGCATATGTGTATATAATGCTATATTCTGTTGCACCTGAAGGGCATCTGTATAAGTTGTATATTTAATATTACAAACCACCATCCATGCGTTGCTTGTCCCCCTGATTAAATGCTGCTTTCAGAGTCCAAAGAAGGTTAACTTGGTTGCTGCATTAGTTCGTGGGATGCGAGTTGAAGATGCATTGTTGCAGTTGCAAGTGACAGTAAAGCGAGCTGCAAAAACTGTATATCAGGTAATACAAGCACTCTACATGTCAGTAATACCAATTAGGAAGGATCATGGTAGCTTTGATCATAAATACTCTCTTTTTTTGTGGGGGGGGAGGGGTGATGTTTAAATGTTTGAGAGCTTGCACTGTAATATGGCAAAGAAACTGGAGTGTGTATATATATCTCGGTGATCTGGTTCTAAACAGCCTTCTAGACTTCTAGACTGAACTAGTCTTTTTTTCTTTTCTTTTTTTTTTTTTTTTTTTTTTTTTTCATATTTAAGAGGAAGCTGATGTGCCATGCACTTTCTGGGAACAGATCCAGTGTGAATTTTTCTTCAAATTTGGTCTATATGATCTCATGCAAATAGTCGTTTATCATCACATAAATGGTTTTGCAATTGGATCTGGAAATTACTTTAATCTTTTTAGTTTGTGCCTTAATGCTGGCTCATGTTCAAGACGTGTTCACAATACCATGAAAGGAGGTTTCTTATTATTTTTTTTTCTCTCTTTGAACTTGCAGATTTACATTATGTAATAAGAGTGTGTTCTCTGCAGGTTATTCACTCAGCTCGAGCAAATGCAACACATAACCATGGGTTGGATCCAGATCGTCTCCTTGTTGGTAAATGATGAAAGTGAAGTTGCTGCATTCTTCCTCTTATTGTAATCCTGCTTATCCCTGCATTCTCTCTTTCCATACAGCCGAGGCATTTCTTGGAAAAGGGCTCTACAAAAAGAGAGTTTCCTACCATTCTAAAGGAAGATGCGGAGTCAAAATGAGACCGGAGTGCCGACTAACGGTTGTAGTAAGGGAGATGACCGCGGAAGAGGAGGCGGAGATAGCCAGACTTAGAGTCCATAATTTCCGCAAGCTCTCCAAGCGAGAGAGGCGGCTTGTACCTCATAAGCTTATCGAGACGACTCCGGTCTGGAATCGCAAGGGCTATGGCCTTCAGTCCTGAACCAACTAGTATGGCTGCACAAGCCAGCTTCTCTTTCCATGCCTCACAAAATGTAATAGAATGTTCTGTAGAAGCGTCGAGAGATCTCTTCCCATGTCTTAAATTTCACTATAATTTTTCTTGTAGAAATGTTGGGGCAACCTTTTTTTGAATTTCCCCATAGCACTTTCAAACATTTTTATTTGAATTGTCTTTTTCCGATAATAAAATTTTAAATTGGATTACTTCTTAGTCTTTTACTACCTTTTTCTTTTTATCCTATTTAATAATTAGATTTTTTGTTTTATAATCCCTTAATCTAAAGGTTGATTTTTATTGTCACCCAACATGAGTTGGCCAAACCCTCAAATTTTTTTTTTTTTAGGGTTTGGCCGCCAACCGTTGGGCCTTTGGGGTGGTTCGGCCACCCCAGCGTATTTTCTTATTTGTTTTTGTTTTTGTTTTTTTTCAAATAAAATAAAATATGAAGTGGCACTCTAAAACTTAGGTACGTGCCCACGTATAAAGGTGATGGGGCATTCCATTAAAAAATTTAACGAAATTTTAACAGAGGTATTAAGTGGTTTTATTGGCTTACTATAGGTACAATTTGTGATATTTTTAAAAAATTAGGTGGCGTTTTGATTTTGGTACAAATCGTACTTAAATAGTATTTAATCCTAAATAATATTATTATTTTTGTTTATTGCTTTTGATTTTGTGTGGGGGAGAATGGGCCACCTATTTCTCTCTCCCGGCCGCCAAAAGTCAAACTGGTCAAAGCCTGAGAAAGTTCCCAAAACGTGGGCCTCCAAATTGGAAACTGCCAACTTGGCAACATGCAGTTAACCATGGTTCGTGCCCACCACGCAACTTAACTCACCATATACCCTTACGCTTGGTCCCCAAGAAACGGTAGTACCTATAAAAAAAATAAGTAGTACAACACGCTTTACTTATCGTCAACAAATTCTTTTATTCTAGAAAGTTACTAAAATATCCGCACCCCCTGCAATACAAAATACAATAAATTTAAGGACAATTACGTCAATTCCTTAAAACTCTTTACTGGAAATATCGTGAACAAGCGTCTACCAGCGAAGTCGGGGTGTGCCAGAGTTGAAAAACGTCCTTCTCTTCCCCATTCATAAATAATAGGCTAACCCACCAAACTAACCATAGTTAACTTGCACGTATATATTAACCCCAACGCTCTTGGCGTGACCCACGGGTAACCACACAACATACAGAAATCTGTCTTAAACCCTTTCACCAAGTCAAAACCCAGAAATTGAAACCCTTTTTTTTTCTTTCTCAATCTTCTGCCAAGACCTCTCAAACAATCAGAGCAGCGGTGGTCGCGATGATGCGTCAAGGTGGGTCCAGGCTCGCCGGGTCTACGGCGGCCGCGTTAGGCGCACGCCTCTTCTTCCACTCCGCCACCTCCGGTGCTTCCGCCCGTGGCTTGGCCAACGGGAAATCTGTTTTGGCCGGAATCATGAACGGCAACGCGACCAGCGGGTCGGGAAAGAGTTGGATCGTCGGCGTCCGGAACTTGAGCGCGGTGGCGCAGCAGCAGCAGCAGCAGGTGGAGAATGGTAAGCCAAGTGTTGCCGTTACTGCTGAGAACGCGAAGGAGAAGAAGGAGATTGTGAGTTACTGGGGCGTGCCGTCGGGGAAGGTTGTGAAAAAGGATGGCACCGAATGGAGGTGGACCTGCTTTAGGGTACGTAGCTATTGGGAATCTCTGGAATATTATACATATTTTTAAATAAAATATTATAAGAACGAATTTCTGTTAAAGGATTTATAATTTTTTTTTTTGGTAATTATTTTAAAATTTGATTTGTGTTGGAAATTAATGATTTATGTTATGGTTTGTATATTGACGATGGAATTAGCCATGGGAGGCGTACCAAGCTGATCTTTCGATAGATCTGAATAAGCACCACGTACCTGCGACGTTTATGGACAAATTGGCTTATTGGACCGTCAAATCCCTCAGATGGCCCACCGACTTATTCTTTCAGGTTCTTATTTCTTTTTCTTTTTATATTATTTAATCGGAGGGCCTCATTTCTTGCAAATTATTTCAGATTTTGTCTCCACCCGATTAAAGAGCATGTCTTATTTATTATATGTCTTTGATTCAAATGTTTTAATATTTTTTATTTTTTCAAGTTTTTTTGTCGAGGACAATTGTTAAGTTTTTAAGTTGTTGGATGGTGATTATCTTATTGGGATGGATGGTTGAGGTTCAATGGATTTTTTTATTTTTTTTTCCTCATGTAATTAAAATTAATATAATTTGTGTTTGTGTTTGGCAAACCATTCTTATTTTTTGTAATACAAATGAGAATTAATTGATGTGATATAAAGATGAAAAAGAGTTTTATATTTTTTGTGAGAAAAAAAAAATGATTGATGTGATATAAATGTGAAACGAGTTTTGAATTTTTTGTGAGAAAATTGTTTGGGTTGTCGAACGGGCTTAATAGTATATCATTGGCTTAGAGTTTGTTTGGGTGAGCGTTTGAGGAGTTTAAAAGTGCGTTTAATACTTAAAAAATCCGTTTGAACAAAAAAGTAATAGTTTAGTAAAAAAAATTGAAAGCCCTTTTAATGGTTCAAAAGCCAAAAACTTTATAATAAAGCTTATGCCATAAAATATTTTTTATTTAAAAGCTCTATTTCTTAAACGTAATCTTAAATATGCTCTTATAAAAAATTTAGAAAGAACATGTTAGCAGTTATTACGTAATGAGGAAGTTGTGCAACTATTGTTGGCTTCCAATGAATTTGGAAACAAAGTCAGCCATGCTTTCCTGTGTCATTTTGGGCGCATAATTTGCATATTCCCATGTGTTTTTTATGTTTGAAATTCCCTTGGATAGATTAATTAAATTTCCTTCTTCTATGTGTTTGCATATATGTTACAGAGGCGATATGGCTGCCGGGCAATGATGCTAGAAACTGTAGCTGCTGTTCCAGGCATGGTGGGTGGCTTGCTGCTGCACTGCAAGTCACTGAGGCGCTTCGAGCACAGCGGCGGGTGGATCAAAGCCCTGCTGGAAGAAGCTGAGAATGAGCGTATGCATCTCATGACCTTCATGGAGGTATCTAATCCCAGGTGGTACGAGCGCGCTCTTGTGTTTACTGTCCAAGGTGTTTTCTTCAATGCTTACTTCTTAGGCTATATGATATCTCCGAAATTCGCTCACCGTGTGGTGGGTTACCTCGAGGAGGAGGCAATACACTCTTACACCGAGTTCCTCAAGGAACTCGACAAGGGCACCATTGAGAATGTGCCGGCTCCGGCCATTGCCATCGATTACTGGCAGCTGCCTGCGAACTCAACCTTACGTGACGTTGTCATGGTTGTGAGAGCGGATGAGGCTCACCACCGCGATGTCAACCACTTTGCATCTGTAAGTATAAAATGATCTCATTGCTTGTTGCAGGTTTTCCCCCTTTAGCTCTTCTGTATGTTTATGGTCTTTTTTTGTTGCAAATGTTGAATTGCAGGACATACATTATCAAGGACGTGAGTTGAGGGAGTCTCCTGCTCCAGTTGGTTATCACTGAGAAGCCTATAATTTTGGGTGATTACATGAAAAAAAGGAGAAAGCATGAGAATTTCTTGACATGAAACAAGTGTTTTTTTTAGAAGTGATGATGGTATCTGGCATCTACATATGGTCTGCTATCAATTTGATTTTGTTGTAAATACATTATGGAGTTACTTGGGTGTGAACATCTCCCTTTTTCACTATGGTTGTAGACTTATATATGTCAATTAAGGTTGAACATGGTACCTTCCTCATATTTGTAGACAGAAAACTAAGAACTATTTGTAATTCTAAAGGTAATATTGCTAAATGAAAGAGTTTGTGAAAAACGAAAGTGATAAAGATGATTAAAAATTAAAAGAAAACAAAGAGTTTAGGTTACAAATTAAGGATAGGGCGCAAAAGGTAAAGGCATGTTTAAAATCTCTAAAGCTGTTATTTGGCCAAATATAATAATGTTTTCTACTGTCTAAAGTTAATGGCTAAAAATTCGAAGGAGTTGGTTCAAGTGGTAAGAGTCTTGGTCTTGGTGGCATTTCATCAGGTTTAAGGTTGAATTCCATTGAGTGCAAATAATTTCTTGAGGCCATTTTGTTGATGAAGTCGGAGTATTACCCGATCTGTGTAGAAGGAGTGCTTTACATGAATCCGATGTTTACTCGACGTGAGTGGGTATGCAAAGTATCATTGCCTTGGAGGGGTTCCTTACCCGTAAAAAAAAATTAGAAAAAAAAAAAAAGTGTTATGGCTAAATTCTCTTACTTTTCCCATAAAGGCCAAATCTCTGAAGTAATTGCAAAATATACTCAAATATGCCTAGCTTTTCTAAGCAAGATGGGTCCTCATTCACAATTACTTGTGCCTGGTGCAAGCCTTCTGGAAGTTGGAGATAACCTCGCTAGAAATGACCAACCAACAAACAAATCATAGTAGAAATGGCAGGACAAAGTAGAGAGGAGTGCGAGGATTTCATACATTTTAGGGTTTTCGTTTCCTTTACTGGAAAAAAAAAAAAAAAAAGAAGAATAAGAAATAGCTTGAAGCCTAAAGCTGATTGTAACTTTAATATATAATCATTCTTATCAACCTTTATCAAATTGGATTTGGCTTAGGTATTGTAAAAAGAAAAAGAAAAAAAAAAGTTAAGATTTAATTCTAAATTTTTCATGAGAAAAAAGAAGAGAATGAAATTAAATCCGAATTATTGAAAAAATTATAACATATATGTAGCAGGTTTTTTCACAATACCTATCCAAGGAAAAGAGTTGTCAATAAAGAAGAAAAAATATTAGAATAAAAAATCATAATCAGTTACACAAGACACCAAAATTTAAGTGGTTCGATTTAACAACCTTATATTTACTGGTGGAGACAATC
>NC_081549.1:6907813-6913273 GCF_901000735.1 Corylus avellana | reverse complement strand
TTAATCCTAAATAATATTATTATTTTTGTTTATTGCTTTTGATTTTGTGTGGGGGAGAATGGGCCACCTATTTCTCTCTCCCGGCCGCCAAAAGTCAAACTGGTCAAAGCCTGAGAAAGTTCCCAAAACGTGGGCCTCCAAATTGGAAACTGCCAACTTGGCAACATGCAGTTAACCATGGTTCGTGCCCACCACGCAACTTAACTCACCATATACCCTTACGCTTGGTCCCCAAGAAACGGTAGTACCTATAAAAAAAATAAGTAGTACAACACGCTTTACTTATCGTCAACAAATTCTTTTATTCTAGAAAGTTACTAAAATATCCGCACCCCCTGCAATACAAAATACAATAAATTTAAGGACAATTACGTCAATTCCTTAAAACTCTTTACTGGAAATATCGTGAACAAGCGTCTACCAGCGAAGTTGGGGTGTGCCAGAGTTGAAAGACGTCCTTCTCTTCCCCATTCATAAATAATAGGCTAACCCACCAAACTAACCATAGTTAACTTGCACGTATATATTAACCCCAACGCTCTTGGCGTGACCCACGGGTAACCACACAACATACAGAAATCTGTCTTAAACCCTTTCACCAAGTCAAAACCCAGAAATTGAAACCCTTTTTTTTTCTTTCTCAATCTTCTGCCAAGACCTCTCAAACAATCAGAGCAGCGGTGGTCGCGATGATGCGTCAAGGTGGGTCCAGGCTCGCCGGGTCTACGGCGGCCGCGTTAGGCGCACGCCTCTTCTTCCACTCCGCCACCTCCGGTGCTTCCGCCCGCGGCTTGGCCAACGGGAAATCTGTTTTGGCCGGAATCATGAACGGCAACGCGACCAGCGGGTCGGGAAAGAGTTGGATCGTCGGCGTCCGGAACTTGAGCGCGGTGGCGCAGCAGCAGCAGCAGCAGGTGGAGAATGGTAAGCCAAGTGTTGCCGTTACTGCTGAGAACGCGAAGGAGAAGAAGGAGATTGTGAGTTACTGGGGCGTGCCGTCGGGGAAGGTTGTGAAAAAGGATGGCACCGAATGGAGGTGGACCTGCTTTAGGGTACGTAGCTATTGGGAATCTCTGGAATATTATACATATTTTTAAATAAAATATTATAAGAACGAATTTCTGTTAAAGGATTTATAATTTTTTTTTTTGGTAATTATTTTAAAATTTGATTTGTGTTGGAAATTAATGATTTATGTTATGGTTTGTATATTGACGATGGAATTAGCCATGGGAGGCGTACCAAGCTGATCTTTCGATAGATCTGAATAAGCACCACGTACCTGCGACGTTTATGGACAAATTGGCTTATTGGACCGTCAAATCCCTCAGATGGCCCACCGACTTATTCTTTCAGGTTCTTATTTCTTTTTCTTTTTATATTATTTAATCGGAGGGCCTCTTTTCTTGCAAATTATTTCAGATTTTGTCTCCACCCGATTAAAGAGCATGTCTTATTTATTATATGTCTTTGATTCAAATGTTTTAATATTTTTTATTTTTTCAAGTTTTTTTGTCGAGGACAATTGTTAAGTTTTTAAGTTGTTGGATGGTGATTATCTTATTGGGATGGATGGTTGAGGTTCAATGGATTTTTTTATTTTTTTTTCCTCATGTAATTAAAATTAATATAATTTGTGTTTGTGTTTGGCAAACCATTCTTATTTTTTGTAATACAAATGAGAATTAATTGATGTGATATAAAGATGAAAAAGAGTTTTATATTTTTTGTGAGAAAAAAAAAATGATTAATGTGATATAAATGTGAAACGAGTTTTGAATTTTTTGTGAGAAAATTGTTTGGGTTGTCGAACGGGCTTAATAGTATATCATTGGCTTAGAGTTTGTTTGGGTGAGCGTTTGAGGAGTTTAAAAGTGCGTTTAATACTTAAAAAATCCGTTTGAACAAAAAAGTAATAGTTTAGTAAAAAAAATTGAAAGCCCTTTTAATGGTTCAAAAGCCAAAAACTTTATAATAAAGCTTATGCCATAAAATATTTTTTATTTAAAAGCTCTATTTCTTAAACGTAATCTCAAATATGCTCTTATAAAAAATTTAGAAAGAACATGTTAGCAGTTATTACATAATGAGGAAGTTGTGAAACTATTGTTGGCTTCCAATGAATTTGGAAACAAAGTCAGCCATGCTTTCCTGTGTCATTTTGGGCGCATAATTTGCATATTCCCATGTGTTTTTTATGTTTGAAATTCCCTTGGATAGATTAATTAAATTTCCTTCTTCTATGTGTTTGCATATATGTTACAGAGGCGATATGGCTGCCGGGCAATGATGCTAGAAACTGTAGCTGCTGTTCCAGGCATGGTGGGTGGCTTGCTGCTGCACTGCAAGTCACTGAGGCGCTTCGAGCACAGCGGCGGGTGGATCAAAGCCCTGCTGGAAGAAGCTGAGAATGAGCGTATGCATCTCATGACCTTCATGGAGGTATCTAATCCCAGGTGGTACGAGCGCGCTCTTGTGTTTACTGTCCAAGGTGTTTTCTTCAATGCTTACTTCTTAGGCTATATGATATCTCCGAAATTCGCTCACCGTGTGGTGGGTTACCTCGAGGAGGAGGCAATACACTCTTACACCGAGTTCCTCAAGGAACTCGACAAGGGCACCATTGAGAATGTGCCGGCTCCGGCCATTGCCATCGATTACTGGCAGCTGCCCGCGAACTCAACCTTACGTGACGTTGTCATGGTTGTGAGAGCGGATGAGGCTCACCACCGCGATGTCAACCACTTTGCATCTGTAAGTAAAAAATGATCTCATTGCTTGTTGCAGGTTTTCCCCCTTTAGCTCTTCTGTATGTTTAGTCTTTTTGTGTTGCAAATGTTGAATTGCAGGACATACATTATCAAGGACGTGAGTTGAGGGAGTCTCCTGCTCCAGTTGGTTATCACTGAGAAGCCTATAATTTTGGGTGATTACATGAAAAAAAGGAGAAAGCATGAGAATTTCTTGACATGAAATAAGTGTTTTTTTTAGAAGTGATGATGGTATCTGGCATCTACATATGGTCTGCTATCAATTTGATTTTGTTGTAAATACATTATGGAGTTACTTGGGTGTGAACATCTCCCTTTTTCACTATGGTTGTAGACTTATATATGTCAATTAAGGTTGAACATGGTACCTTCCTCATATTTGTAGACAGAAAACTAAGAACTATTTGTAATTCTAAAGGTAATATTGCTAAATGAAAGAGTTTGTGAAAAACGAAAGTGATAAAGATGATTAAAAATTAAAAGAAAACAAAGAGTTTAGGTTACAAATTAAGGATAGGGCGCAAAAGGTAAAGGAATGTTTAAAATCTCTAAAGCTATTATTTGGCCAAATATAATAATGTTTTCTACTGTCTAAAGTTAATGGCTAAAAATTTTAAAGAGTTGGCTCAAGTGGTAAGAGCCTTGGTCTTGGTGGCATTTCATCAGGCTTAAGGTTGAATTTCATTTAGTACAAATAATTTCTTGAGGCCATTTTGTTGATGAAGCCGTAGTATTATCCGATTTGTGTAGAAGGAGTGCTTTACATGAATCCGAGGTTTACTCGACGTGGGTGGGTACGCAAAGTGTGATTGCCTTGGAGGGGTTCCTCAAAGTTATGGCTAAATTCTCTTACTTTTCCCATAAAGGCCAAATCTCTGAAGTAATTGTAAAATATACTCAAATATGCCTAGCTTTCTAAACAAAATGGGTCCTCATTCACAGTTACTTGTGCCTGGAGCAAGCCTTCTGGAAGTTGGAGATTCGCTAGAAATAAACAACAAACAAATCATAGCAGTAATGGCAGGACAAAGTAGAGAGGAGTGCGAGGATTTCATACAATTTAGGGTTTTCGTTTCCTTTACTGGAAAAAAAGAAAAAGAAAAGAAGAACAAGAAATAGCTTGAAGCCTAAAGCTGATTGTAACTTTAATATATAATCATTCTTATCAACCTTTATCAAATTGGATTTGGCTTAGGTATTGTAAAAAGAAAAAGAAAAAAAAAAGTTAAGATTTAATTCTAAATTTTTCATGAGAAAAAAGAAGAGAATGAAATTAAATCTGAATTATTGAAAAAATTATAACATATATGTAGCAGGTTTTTTCACAATACCTATCCAAGGAAAAGAGTTGTCAATAAAGCAGAAAAAATATTAGAATCAAAAATCATAATCAGTTACACAAGACACCAAAATATAAGTGGTTCGATTTAATTACCTTATATTTACTGGTGGAGACAATCCACGAGAAATTCACTAACAAAACATAAAGTACAAATAAAACCACCAATTCTTCCTCAGATTAGTTATACTTAAAAATATTTATTTATATATAAGTATATATAATACTATAGGCGGTTCATCGAGGGCTTCTCGGGTGATCGGAAGGGCTTAAGCTGGATTTCGCGCTACGGAATGGAACAAAGAACTGAACACGTTTCCAATACCGACAGCAGCTCTTGCTCTTTTGATGCAAAGGGGCGAAGTAAAAAAAAAAAGAAATATTGTTTGTCCAAAATAAATAATAATAAAAAAAAGAAATCTACAATTGTTTTTGTGAGCCATTTTTCATTTCCAGCATATTAGGCTTTTTTACTTTTTTCAACTATTTTGCTATAGTGAATAGACCAATTAACCTATTAAGAGCATCTCCGGTAAGGGTGGCTATTTTAGCCACTCAAAATACCACATTTTCTATTTTAACTACTAGTTTTTTACAACACACTCTAACAGAATAGCTATTTTAACTCTCAACTCTAAGTAAATATTATTTTGTAGTATTATTTTTATCATAGAGAAAGAAAGGGAGTGAGAGAGAAAGGTGAAAGGGATGAGAGAGAAGTGATTAAAAATTTTTGTAGTTGTGAATAGTGAATAGACTCTTTTGCCTATTTACTGTAGCAAAATAGATCAAAAAAGTTAAAGAGCCTAATCTATTGGAGAGAAAGAAAAAGTACAAAAAAAAAGTCAAATTTGACTATTATGGTGAATTTAGCTACTCATTTGGAGATGCACTAATACTGTAGACACTAGAAAAATTTGTTCGTTGTTTTTTCTCTCTCCCACTCCTTCTACCCCCTCTCTCTCCCATCCACACAACTATGGCTAAAAGACAATAAAAATAATGTTACAAAATAATATTTGAAGAAAATAGAGAATTGAATAGATAGTATGTTAGAGTTTGTATTAAAAAATTAGTAGCTAAAATATAAAGAAGGTGAATTTGAAGTAACTAAAATACTTATCATTGTTTTTTTTTTTTAAAAAAAAAAAGTAACATACTGGGGCCCACGTAAGACTTGATAAATTCAAGTCGCGTTTCCTACACATGTGGCCTTGTTTGGGAAGCAAGATTTTCTAACTCAAACTGAAATTTTTTCTAAATTCATGTTTGACAATTTTTTAAACTCAATTCAACTCAACTCAAAAAATTTCAACTTAACTCAAAAATTTTCATCCCAATTAATAAAAA
>NC_081549.1:6857927-6907713 GCF_901000735.1 Corylus avellana | reverse complement strand
ATTTAGCGTGGAAGTAACTACAATACAAATCTCCACTTAGGGCCGAAAAAATATCACAATACAAACATTTTCTTCTCTGCCTTTCCTATTCTAATGACACAAACACACACACACACACACACACATATATATATATATATATACTTAATACAACAACGGTTACCACTTTTATTAAAGAAAATTACCAATAAAACTGTTGGGTTATGGATCAGCCATACTAAACGCAACAAACAATTATTCAGCCCACAATACAAACTCAGTTACTTACACTTGCTTACTGAACTTAAGGTCGGTAAGTTATATCAGCTTAAGCTGAAATATACATATTTTTTTGAGAATCTCTGAAATATACATATTTTTAAATAAAATATTATAAGAACGAATTTCTGTAAAAGGATTTATATTTTTTTTTTGGTAATTATTTTAAAATTTGATTTGTGTTGGAAATTAATGATTTATGTTATGGTTTGTATATTGACGATGGAATTAGCCATGGGAGGCGTACCAAGCTGATCTTTCGATAGATCTGAATAAGCACCACGTACCTGCGACGTTTATGGACAAATTGGCTTATTGGACCGTCAAATCCCTCAGATGGCCCACCGACTTATTCTTTCAGGTTCTTCTTTATTTTCTTTTTATATTATTTAATCGGAGGGCCTCTTTTCTTGCAAATTATTTCAGATTTTGTCTCCACCCGATTAAAGAGCATGTCTTATTTATTATATGTCTTTGATTCAAATGTTTTAATATTTTTTATTTTTTCAAGTTTTTTTGTCGAGGACAATTGTTAAGTTTTTAAGTTGTTGGATGGTGATTATCTTATTGGGATGGATGGTTGAGGTTCAATGGATTTTTTTATTTTTTTTTCCTCATGTAATTAAAATTAATATAATTTGTGTTTGTGTTTGGCAAACCATTCTTATTTTTTGTAATACAAATGAGAATTAATTGATGTGATATAAAGATGAAAAAGAGTTTTATATTTTTTGTGAGAAAAAAAAAATGATTGATGTGATATAAATGTGAAACGAGTTTTGAATTTTTTGTGAGAAAATTGTTTGGGTTGTCGAACGGGCTTAATAGTATATCATTGGCTTAGAGTTTGTTTGGGTGAGCGTTTGAGGAGTTTAAAAGTGTATTTAACACTTAAAAAATTCATTTGAACAAAAAAGTAGCAGTTTGGTAAAAAAAATTGAAAGCCCTTTTAAGGGTTCAAAAAGCCAAAAACTTTAAAATAAAGTTTTTTCCAAAAAACATTTTTTACTTAAAAGTTCTATTTCTTAAACGCAATCTCAAATATGCTTTTATAAAAAATTTAGAAACATGTTAGCAGTTATTACATAAAGAGGGAGTTGTGAAACTATTGTTGGCTTCCAATGAATTTGGAAACAAAGTCAGCCATGCTTTCCTGTGTCATTTTGGGCGCATAATTTGCATATTCCCATGTGTTTTTTATGTTTGAAATTCCCTTGGATAGATGAATTAAATTTCCTTCTTCTATGTGTTTGTATATATGTTACAGAGGCGATATGGCTGCCGGGCAATGATGCTAGAAACTGTAGCTGCTGTTCCAGGCATGGTGGGTGGCTTGCTGCTGCACTGCAAGTCACTGAGGCGCTTCGAGCACAGCGGCGGGTGGATCAAAGCCCTGCTGGAAGAAGCTGAGAATGAGCGTATGCATCTCATGACCTTCATGGAGGTATCTAATCCCAGGTGGTACGAGCGCGCTCTTGTGTTTACTGTCCAAGGTGTTTTCTTCAATGCTTACTTCTTAGGCTATATGATATCTCCGAAATTCGCTCACCGTGTGGTGGGTTACCTCGAGGAGGAGGCAATACACTCTTACACCGAGTTCCTCAAGGAACTCGACAAGGGCACCATTGAGAATGTGCCGGCTCCGGCCATTGCCATCGATTACTGGCAGCTGCCCGCGAACTCAACCTTACGTGACGTTGTCATGGTTGTGAGAGCGGATGAGGCTCACCACCGCGATGTCAACCACTTTGCATCTGTAAGTAAAAAATGATCTCATTGCTTGTTGCAGGTTTTCCCCCTTTAGCTCTTCTGTATGTTTAGTCTTTTTGTGTTGCAAATGTTGAATTGCAGGACATACATTATCAAGGACGTGAGTTGAGGGAGTCTCCTGCTCCAGTTGGTTATCACTGAGAAGCCTATAATTTTGGGTGATTACATGAACAAAAAAAAAAAAAAAAGGAGAAAGCATGAGAATTTCTTGACATGAAATAAGTGTTTTTTTCAGAAGTGATGATGGTATCTGGCATCTACATATGGTCTGCTATCAATTTGATTTTGTTGTAAATACATTATGGAGTTACTTGGGTGTGAACATCTCCCTTTTTCACTATGGTTGTAGACTTATATATGTCAATTAAGGTTGAACATGGTACCTTCCTCATATTTGTAGACAGAAAACTAAGAACTATTTGTAATTCTAAAGGTAATATTGCTAAATGAAAGAGTTTGTGAAAAACGAAAGTGATAAAGATGATTAAAAATTAAAAGAAAACAAAGAGTTTAGGTTACAAATTAAGGATAGGGCGCAAAAGGTAAAGGAATGTTTAAAATCTCTAAAGCTATTATTTGGCCAAATATAATAATGTTTTCTACTGTCTAAAGTTAATGGCTAAAAATTTTAAAGAGTTGGCTCAAGTGGTAAGAGCCTTGGTCTTGGTGGCATTTCATCAGGCTTAAGGTTGAATTTCATTTAGTACAAATAATTTCTTGAGGCCATTTTGTTGATGAAGCCGTAGTATTATCCGATTTGTGTAGAAGGAGTGCTTTACATGAATCCGAGGTTTACTCGACGTGGGTGGGTACGCAAAGTGTGATTGCCTTGGAGGGGTTCCTCAAAGTTATGGCTAAATTCTCTTACTTTTCCCATAAAGGCCAAATCTCTGAAGTAATTGTAAAATATACTCAAATATGCCTAGCTTTCTAAACAAAATGGGTCCTCATTCACAGTTACTTGTGCCTGGAGCAAGCCTTCTGGAAGTTGGAGATTCGCTAGAAATAAACAACAAACAAATCATAGCAGTAATGGCAGGACAAAGTAGAGAGGAGTGCGAGGATTTCATACAATTTAGGGTTTTCGTTTCCTTTACTGGAAAAAAAGAAAAAGAAAAGAAGAACAAGAAATAGCTTGAAGCCTAAAGCTGATTGTAACTTTAATATATAATCATTCTTATCAACCTTTATCAAATTGGATTTGGCTTAGGTATTGTAAAAAGAAAAAGAAAAAAAAAAGTTAAGATTTAATTCTAAATTTTTCATGAGAAAAAAGAAGAGAATGAAATTAAATCTGAATTATTGAAAAAATTATAACATATATGTAGCAGGTTTTTTCACAATACCTATCCAAGGAAAAGAGTTGTCAATAAAGCAGAAAAAATATTAGAATCAAAAATCATAATCAGTTACACAAGACACCAAAATATAAGTGGTTCGATTTAATTACCTTATATTTACTGGTGGAGACAATCCACGAGAAATTCACTAACAAAACATAAAGTACAAATAAAACCACCAATTCTTCCTCAGATTAGTTATACTTAAAAATATTTATTTATATATAAGTATATATAATACTATAGGCGGTTCATCGAGGGCTTCTCGGGTGATCGGAAGGGCTTAAGCTGGATTTCGCGCTACGGAATGGAACAAAGAACTGAACACGTTTCCAATACCGACAGCAGCTCTTGCTCTTTTGATGCAAAGGGGCGAAGTAAAAAAAAAAAGAAATATTGTTTGTCCAAAATAAATAATAATAAAAAAAAGAAATCTACAATTGTTTTTGTGAGCCATTTTTCATTTCCAGCATATTAGGCTTTTTTACTTTTTTCAACTATTTTGCTATAGTGAATAGACCAATTAACCTATTAAGAGCATCTCCGGTAAGGGTGGCTATTTTAGCCACTCAAAATACCACATTTTCTATTTTAACTACTAGTTTTTTACAACACACTCTAACAGAATAGCTATTTTAACTCTCAACTCTAAGTAAATATTATTTTGTAGTATTATTTTTATCATAGAGAAAGAAAGGGAGTGAGAGAGAAAGGTGAAAGGGATGAGAGAGAAGTGATTAAAAAATTTTGTAGTTGTCAATAGTGAATAGACTCTTTTGCCTATTTACTGTAGCAAAATAGATCAAAAAAGTTAAAGAGCCTAATCTATTGGAGAGAAAGAAAAAGTACAAAAAAAAGTCAAATTTGACTATTATGGTGAATTTAGCTACTCTTTTGGAGATGCTCTAATACTGTAGACACTAGAAAAATTTGTTTGTTGTTTTTTCTCTCTCCCTCTCCTTCTACCCCCTCTCTCTCCCATCCACACAACTATGGCTAAAAGACAATAAAAATAATGTTACAAAATAATATTTGAAGAAAATAGATAATTGAATAGATAGTATGTTAGAGTTTGTATTAAAAAATTAGTAGCTAAAATATAAAGAAGGTGAATTTGAAGTAACTAAAATACTTAGGCTTTGTTTGGGAAGCAAGATTTTCTAACTCAAACTGAAATTTTTTCTAAATTCATGTTTGGCAATTTTTTAAACTCAATTCAACTCAACTCAAAAAATTTCAACTTAACTCAAAAATTTTCATCCCAATTAATAAAAATTATAAATAAATATTGAAAAAATAAATAAATAAACTTAGGGTAGCCGAAACACACCAGGTGGTGGCTGGGCCACCCCAAGCCCAACTGGGGTGGTCCGACCACCCCTTACTATTTTATTATTTTTTAAAACTTCTTATTATTATTTTTGTAATTAAATTTAAAATATATGTAATATTTTATTATTATTTCTATCAATGGGACATATGTTTCATTTATGATCTTAGGATCTCTCTAGAGAGATCCTAATTATTAATTGGATATTCTCCAATCCAAAATGGATCGGAAAAAATCCTCTACCGTGTTTGACCCACATTCCTTCATGGGCCATAGTTCGAATAATGAAGGTTGTTGATAGAAGACAATTTTCAATCATATTTGCTTTAACAAAAGGGACATATATAGCGATTCTGACATCATATGGGGACATAATTAATGGCGTTGGAAAGCTCATTTAGAGGGTTACAAAGTCATATTTCATTAAGTTTTTCTAATTCAAATGTTTCGACCGACTTTACCGACAAATTTGCCACTTTTTCACATACCGACATTACTGACCGACACTCAGCCCTAATGCCAGCTCTTTCAAAATATAATGAAATGAATGAGAGCCTCACTTAATAAGAAGGATAAGGGTAGCTTGAGATCTGGCTACCAAGCACCTTATCCTCATTAAATGAGGCTCATTTAGTCGTGAAGCTAGCAGACGTTTTTAAACTTGAATGCTGTTGAGGCACATACTTGACCTATCAAAAATCATAGATAGAGAAGGAAATCCCACAAATGGTGAGAGATTTTGGTGCCCATGTCGGTGATTCAGGTGTTGCGATGGAGAGCTCCGGTGGCCTACTTTTGTTGATCTGCATGATTATCATGTCTCTCTCAATTATATCAATGGCCATCTTTGCTTGTGGTGATGATGATGACGACTCTAGAAAACCTCGCAAGCCAAGCGGCGGTAATATTGATTATCCACCTCGAGGTGGAGATGATGGTGGTGGTGGACATGGTGGTTGTGGAGGTGGTGGTTGTGGAGGTGGTGGTTGATTTTGGAAAATGTTGCTCTGCGTCAACAATGGAATCTAAATCTTCCTAATGGATTTGTTGGGTTGATTTCTGGCTTGTATTCTGCAGATGTAGATTAATGGTTTTGAGCTTCTCTCTGTGTTTTCGTTGAGGGTCTCTAATGAGTCTCATTTGCTGGTTTGTTTGTTTGTAGTTGGTTCACTTGTTGAATGAAATACTATTTAATTCATAAGAAAAGAAAAAAAGTCTGCATTCTTGACTTGTGTGTTGTAAGCTTGATTCCCATTCTCTGATGTTTCTGATTTCCGTCAAATAAGAAGAAAGATGAGGAATAATGTATTTTTTTTTTTCAAAGATTAAAAGGAAAAGAGTAAAAATACAAGAAATTCCATTATTTTTTATGATCTTCTAAACTATCTCAATATTGCATAGAATACATGAATTGCATTTATGATCATAAATGAGATTGGGAACTTTTTGGAAGTTGGAGACAACCTCCACCACAAAAATTCTTTGATTTCGTGTGGTGTGAACAGGGAAAAAGGTTGCTCTTTCATTTTAAATCTCTTTCATTTTTTCTATTTAGTGCATTTAGAATAGTAGTGTTGTCTAAAATTATCCAAATTGTTTTTGAGGTTCAAACTTTTTGAACAATATTACTCTTCTAAATACACTAAATAGAACAAATAGAGGAGATTTGAAACTGAGAGGATAAACAATGGGTTGTTAAAAGAAAATAAAACTATATAGTGTCATTTTATCATAAGAACGACACCAATCAAATATGTGTTGTTTAAACAGTGAAGAGGTGCCGTTCTACTGTTGAAACGACGTTCCCTATACGGAGGACGTCGTGTCAACAGTACCACGTCGTCAAACATTGACGACGTGGAACTGCTGTGTCACTCTGCAAACGACGTGCCCCAAATAAGAAACCAAATTATATTCAAGCATGACAAAGTAGAGAGGAGTGAAACGATGTCATACATTTAGGATTTTTGTTTCGTTTACTGGAAAAAAGAAGAATAAGAAATAGCCTGAAGCCTAAAGATGATTGTAACTTTAATAATCATTCTTATTTGCCTTTATTAAACTGGATTTGGCTTAGGTATTGTAAAAATAAAAATAAATAAATAAAAAATGTATGTGCTATAAATTTTTTCAACGTTCAAGATTTAATTCTAAATTTTTTACAAAAAAGAGAAAAGAGGGAAATTAAATTCCAACCATTAAAAAAGTTGTAACATACATATATATAGTAGGTTTTTTCACAACACCTCCGCCAAATTCAAGGAAAAAAGTTTAGAAATATTTATCTCTTAATAAACTTAAATTGAAATGATGGACATACATTCAATAGGTTCACTTTTGGTATATCTTATACCTTCATTTTGAATTCTTAAATTTAGCTTCAAACAAACCAACCAATTCCATATAACTTTCCAATCAATCAAAACCTGACTTTTTAGAAGAAAATAAAACTTAAGATGACTTTTTTTTTTGCTTTTTCCGAAAGAAAGATAGTGACATACGTGGACCCAATTAACAGAAGAATGTCATTTAGTTCAATGAAGAATGCCATTATACGTGGACCCGAGCAAAAGAAAATATGACAGCTCAAGGGAAACTTGCTACTTTTTTTTTTTTTTTTTTTAATAGAATGAGGAGAAAAGAGTTATAGGAAATAATCTTTCTTATTTCTGATCCAGATGGAAGACGGGAAACTTGCTACCTGTTTGAACTTTGAAGTAGTCATTAAATTTCAAGGAAAATGAAATATATGTGTGGCTAACAAACACCTTATCGTCATTAAGTCGTCAAGTAGACTTTTTAAAACTTGAATGCCATTAAGGCACTGATAGATCCAGGTCAGAGTCAATAAAAATGAACTGATAATCTCCATTTAGCGTGGAAGTAACTACAATACAAATCTCCACTTAGGGCCGAAAAAATATCACAATACAAACATTTTCTTCTCTGCCTTTCCTATTCTAATGACACAAACACACACACACACACACACACATATATATATATATATATACTTAATACAACAACGGTTACCACTTTTATTAAAGAAAATTACCAATAAAACTGTTGGGTTATGGATCAGCCATACTAAACGCAACAAACAATTATTCAGCCCACAATACAAACTCAGTTACTTACACTTGCTTACTGAACTTAAGGTCGGTAAGTTATATCAGCTTAAGCTGAAATATACATATTTTTTTGAGAATCTCTGAAATATACATATTTTTAAATAAAATATTATAAGAACGAATTTCTGTAAAAGGATTTATATTTTTTTTTTGGTAATTATTTTAAAATTTGATTTGTGTTGGAAATTAATGATTTATGTTATGGTTTGTATATTGACGATGGAATTAGCCATGGGAGGCGTACCAAGCTGATCTTTCGATAGATCTGAATAAGCACCACGTACCTGCGACGTTTATGGACAAATTGGCTTATTGGACCGTCAAATCCCTCAGATGGCCCACCGACTTATTCTTTCAGGTTCTTCTTTATTTTCTTTTTATATTATTTAATCGGAGGGCCTCTTTTCTTGCAAATTATTTCAGATTTTGTCTCCACCCGATTAAAGAGCATGTCTTATTTATTATATGTCTTTGATTCAAATGTTTTAATATTTTTTATTTTTTCAATTTTTTTGTCGAGGACAATTGTTAAGTTTTTAAGTTGTTGGATGGTGATTATCTTATTGGGATGGATGGTTGAGGTTCAATGGATGATTTTTTTTTATTTTTTATTTTTTCATGTAATTAAAATTAAAATAATTTGTGTTTGTGTTTGGCAAACCATTCTTATTTTTTGTTTTTTGTAATACAAATGAGAATTAATTGATGTGATATAAAGATGAAAAAGAGTTTTGTATTTTTTGTGAGAAAAAAAAAAAATTGATTAATGTGATATAAATGTGAAACGGGTTTTGAATTTTTTGTGAGAGAAAAGTAAAGAAAATTGTTTGGGTTGTCGAACAGGCTTAATAGTATATCATTGGCTTAGGGTTTGTTTGGGTGAACGTTTGAGGGGTCTAAAAGTGTATTTAACACTTAAAAAATTCATTTGAACAAAAAAGTAGCCGTTTGGTAAAAAAAATTGAAAGCCCTTTTAAGGGTTCAAAAAGCCAAAAACTTTAAAATAAAGTTTTTTCCAAAAAACATTTTTTACTTAAAAGTTCTATTTCTTAAACGCAATCTCAAATATGCTTTTATAAAAAATTTAGAAACATGTTAGCAGTTATTACATAAAGAGGGAGTTGTGAAACTATTGTTGGCTTCCAATGAATTTGGAAACAAAGTCAGCCATGCTTTCCTGTGTCATTTTGGGCGCATAATTTGCATATTCCCATGTGTTTTTTATGTTTGAAATTCCCTTGGATAGATGAATTAAATTTCCTTCTTCTATGTGTTTGTATATATGTTACAGAGGCGATATGGCTGCCGGGCAATGATGCTAGAAACTGTAGCTGCTGTTCCAGGCATGGTGGGTGGCTTGCTGCTGCACTGCAAGTCACTGAGGCGCTTCGAGCACAGCGGCGGGTGGATCAAAGCCCTGCTGGAAGAAGCTGAGAATGAGCGTATGCATCTCATGACCTTCATGGAGGTATCTAATCCCAGGTGGTACGAGCGCGCTCTTGTGTTTACTGTCCAAGGTGTTTTCTTCAATGCTTACTTCTTAGGCTATATGATATCTCCGAAATTCGCTCACCGTGTGGTGGGTTACCTCGAGGAGGAGGCAATACACTCTTACACCGAGTTCCTCAAGGAACTCGACAAGGGCACCATTGAGAATGTGCCGGCTCCGGCCATTGCCATCGATTACTGGCAGCTGCCCGCGAACTCAACCTTACGTGACGTTGTCATGGTTGTGAGAGCGGATGAGGCTCACCACCGCGATGTCAACCACTTTGCATCTGTAAGTAAAAAATGATCTCATTGCTTGTTGCAGGTTTTCCCCCTTTAGCTCTTCTGTATGTTTAGTCTTTTTGTGTTGCAAATGTTGAATTGCAGGACATACATTATCAAGGACGTGAGTTGAGGGAGTCTCCTGCTCCAGTTGGTTATCACTGAGAAGCCTATAATTTTGGGTGATTACATGAACAAAAAAAAAAAAAAAAGGAGAAAGCATGAGAATTTCTTGACATGAAATAAGTGTTTTTTTCAGAAGTGATGATGGTATCTGGCATCTACATATGGTCTGCTATCAATTTGATTTTGTTGTAAATACATTATGGAGTTACTTGGGTGTGAACATCTCCCTTTTTCACTATGGTTGTAGACTTATATATGTCAATTAAGGTTGAACAAGGTACCTTCCTCATATTTGTAGACAGAAAACTAAGAACTATTTGTAATTCTAAAGGTAATATTGCTAAATGAAAGAGTATGTGAAAAACGTAAGTGATAAAGATGATTAAAAATTAAAAGAAAACAAAGAGTTTAGGTTACAAATTAAGGATAGGGTGCAAAAGGTAAAGGCATGTTTAAAATCTCTAAAGCTGTTATTTGGCCAAATATAATAATGTTTTCTATTGTCTAAAGTTAATGGCTAAAAATTCGAAGGAGTTGGTTCAAATGGTAAGAGTCTTGGTCTTGGTGGCATTTCATCAGGTTTAAGGTTGAATTCCATTGAGTGCAAATAATTTCTTGAGGCCATTTTGTTGATGAAGTCAGAGTATTACCCGATCTGTGTAGAGGGAGTGCTTTACATGAATCCGATGTTTACTCGACATGAGTGGGTACACAAAGTATCATTGCCTTGGAGGGGTTCCTTACCGTAAATAAAAATTAGAAAAAAAAAAAAAGTGTTATGGCTAAATTCTCTTACTTTTCCCATAAAGGCCAAATCTCTGAAGTAATTGCAAAATATACTCAAATATGCCTAGCTTTCTAAGCAAGATGGGTCCTCATTCACAATTACTTGTGCCTGGTGCAAGCCTTCTGGAAGTTGGAGATAACCTCGCTAGAAATGACCAACCAACAAACAAATCATAGTAGAAATGGCAGGACAAAGTAGACAGGAGTGCGAGGATTTCATACATTTTAGGGTTTTCGTTTCCTTTACTGGAAAAAAAAAAAAAGAAGAATAAGAAATAGCTTGAAGCCTAAAGCTGATTGTAACTTTAATATATAATCATTCTTATGAACCTTTATCAAATTGGATTTGGCTTAGGTATCGTAAAAAGAAAAAAAGAAAAAAGAAATTAAGATTTAATTCTAAATTTTTCATGAGAAAAAAAGAAGAGAATGAAATTAAATCTGAATTGTTGAAAAAATTATAAGATATATGTAGCAGGCTTTTTCACAATACCTATCCAAGGAAAAAAGCAGAAAAAATAGTAGAATAAAAATTAATAATCAGTCACACAAGACATCAAAATTTAAGTGGTTCGGCTTAACAACTTTACATCTACTGGCGGAGACGATTCGGAAGAAATTCACTAACAAAAAATGGAGTACAAATAAAATCACTCAAACCTAAAAGCCCCAATACACCGAAGCTCACAAACACAAAAAATAAAAAATACAAAAGGGAAATTTTCTCAAATTCCCTAAAGCTTACTATCTTTTCTCTCAAAAACAAGGCTGCTGTGTTGCTCTCTCTCTATTTTTTTTTTCTTTACAAGCTGCTGCTGTCTCTCGCTTCCTTGACCGAATGGCAAACTTTTCTCTATATATATATATATATATATATATAGAAAAGTTGGCAAGTGCTTCACTGTGAAGGAAAAGAAAACTTCCAATAACATCTCTAAAAGAATAGCTAAATGGCTCATAATAGTCAAATTTGATTATTATAAGTCATTTTTCATCTCCAGCAGATTAGGCTTCTTAACTTTTTCCAACTATTTTGCTACAGTAAATAGGCTAAGTAGCCTATTAAGTGCATCTACAGCAAGGGTGGCTATTTTAGCCATTCAAAATACCACTTTTTCTATTTTAGCTACTAATTTTTCACAACATACTCCGATAGAATAGTTATTTTAACTCTCAACTCTAATTCAATATTATTTTTTAGTATTATTTTTATCATAGAGAAAGAAAGCGAGTGAGAGAAAAAGGTGAAAGGGATGAGAGAGAAATGATTAAAAAATTTTGTAGTTGTGAACAGTAAATATACTATTTTACATATTTACTATAGTAAAATAGATCAAAAAAGTTAAAGAGCCTATTCTATTGAAGAGGAAAAAAAAAAATACAAAAATAGTCAAATTTGACTATTGTGGTGAATTTAACTACTCTTTTGGACATGCTTTAAAACTGTTAGACACTGGAAAAATTTGTTTATTGTTTTTTCTCTCTCCCTCTCCTTCTACCCCCTCTCTCTCTCCCCCATCCACACAATAATGGCTAAAAAATAATAAAAATAATATTTGAAGAAAGTAGAGAATTGAATAGATAGTCTATTCCAGTTTGTATTGAAAAATTAGTAACTAAAATACAAAAAAGTGAATTTTGAGTAACTAAAATACCTATTGTTGCTAGAGACAAAAAAAAAAAATAATAATAATAATAATAAATAATATTCTGGGGTCCACGTAAGACTTGATAAATTCAAGTCATTTTCGCTACACATGTAGCTTTCCAATCAATCAAAACCTCATTTTTTAGAAGAAAAGAAAACTTACGATAACTTAGTTTTTCCATTTTTCCGAAAGAAAAGGGTTAAATTTACTTTTATTCGCATGAAATTTTAGGCCTTTTTTAATTTAAATTTTAATATTTAAAAATTAGTAATGTATTTTTTAATGTTTCAAAAAAATATCAATTCAAATATTTTCGTTAAATTGAACAAAAATCTATGAAATTATGTGTTGTAAACTTGATATATATATATATATGAGAGCTTGATATATGCCAGCTGTTTCAAAATTTAATGAAATGGATGAGAGCCTCACTTGATAATGGGATGGGAACAGGATCCTCTCCAGCTCATAATGGACTGAAGAATATCCAATTTATGATGTAAATTTCTCTTCAGAAATCTTAAGTTAGAAATGGGACACATACACTCAATAAAAAATTAATAATAAAATATTAGTTTAAATTAAAAATAAAAAATAAAAAATAAAGTAATAAAGAAAGAAGAAAAAGAAGGGGGTGGCTGGCCACCCCATTTTGGGTAGGGGAGCCACCCCCATGGTCGGCCAAGGGGTGGCCGAACCACCCCCATGGCGAACCACCCCATTTGCAAAAGAGGATGGCCAACCACTTAAAGAGTCTTGGGGGGTGGCCAACCACCCTTACAGGGCCATGGGGTGGTTCTGCCACCCCTACCTGAAATGGGGGTGGCCAACCACCATGGCCACCTCCATCTTTTTTCTTCTTTTTTTATTAATTTTTTTTTTAATTTAAAATAATATTTTATTATTATTTTTATTAGTGGGATATGTGTTCCATTTTTAGCTATAAGATTTATAAGGAGAAATCCTCATTATGAACTGGATATTCTCCGGTCCATAATGAATTGGAGATGACCTTGTTCCATATGGACGAGGGTAGCTTGAGATCTGGCTACTAAACACCTTTTCCTCATTAATGAGGCTCATTAAGTCGTGAAGCTAGCAGACGTCTTTAAACTTGAATGCTGTTGAGGCACATACTTGACCTATCAAAAACCATAGAAAGAGAAGGAAATCCCACAAATGGCGAGAGATTTTGGTGCCCATGTCGGTGATGCAGGTGTTGCGATGGAGAGCTCGGGTGGCCTACTTTTGTTGATCTGCATGATCATCATGTCTCTCTCAATTATATCAATGGCCATCTTTGCTTGTGGTGATGGTGATGATGGCTCTAGAAAACCTCGCAAGCGAAGAGGCGGTTCTGGTTTTGCAGCTGGAGGTGCAGGCGGAGGCTATAGCGGTGGTGGTTGTGTATGTGGTGGAGGTGGTGGAGGTGGTGGTGGTTGTGGAGGTGGTGGTGGTTGTGTAGGTGGTGGAGGTGGTGGTGGTGGTACAGTTTGTGGAGGTGGTGGTACTGTTTTGTGGAGGTGGTGGTGGAGGTGGTGGAGGTGGTGGTTGTTGAGGTGGTCATTGATTTTGGAAAATGTTGCTCTGCGTCAACAATGGAATCTAAATCTTCCTAATGGATTTGTTGGGTTGATTTCTGGCTTTTATTCTGCAGACGTAGATTAATGGTTTTGAGCTTCTCTCTGTGTTTTCGTTGAGGGGGTCTCTCGTTTATTAGCTTGGTGTTTGGGGCTCTAATGAGTCTCATTTGCTGGTTTGTTTGTTTGTAGTTGGTTCACTTGTTGAATGAAATATTATTTAATTCATAAGAAAAGAAAAAAAAGTCTGCATTCTTGACTTGTGTGTTGTAAGCTTGATTCCCATTCTCTGATGTTTCTGAGATTTCCGTCAAATAAGAAGAAAGATGAGGAATAATATTTTTTTTTTTTAAAGAAAAAAAGAAAAAGGGTAAAAATACAAGAAATTCCATTTTTTATGATCTTCTGAACTATCTCAATATTGAAAGTTGGAGACAACCTTCTCTACAAAAATGAGATTGGGAACTTTTTGGAAGTTGGAAGTTGGAGACAACCTTACCATATTGACGACAATCCTATTCCATAAATGAGATTGGGAACTTTTTGGAAGTTGGAGACAACCTTCACTACAAAAATTCTTTGATTTTGTGGTGTGATCAGGGAAAAGGATGCTCTTTCATTTTAAATCTCTTCTATTTTTTCTATTTAGTACATTTAAAATAATAGTGTTGTTGTCCAAATTTTTTTGAGATTCAAACTTTTGGACAACACTACCCTTCTAAATGTATTAAACAGAAAAAATTGAGGAGATTTAAAATTGAGAGGATCCTTTTCCTATGAACAGTGAGTTGTTAAAAGAAAATAACACTATGTAGTGTCATTTTGTCATAAAAATGACACCGATCAAATAGGTGTTATTTAAAAATGGAGTAGATTTGAAATTGAGAGATCCTCTTCCTGTGAACAATGAGTTGTTAAAAGAAAATAACACTATATAGTGTCATTTTGTCATAAAAACGACACCTATCAAATAGGTGTTGTTTAAACAGTAAACGGCACCTTTAGAGATGCCGTTCTACTGTTGAAACGACGTCCCCCACATGGAGGACATCGTGTCAACAGTACCATGTCGTCAAACTTTGATGACGTGGATCTGGCGTCCCCCAAATAAGAAACCAAATTATATTCAAGCATGACAAAGTAGAGAGGAGTGCAATGATGCCATACATTTAGGATTTTCGTTTAGTTTACTGGAAAAAAGAAGAATAAGAAATAGCCTGAAGCCTAAAGATGATTGTAACTTTAATAATCATTCTTGTCGACTTTTATTAAACTAGATTTGGCTTAGGTATCGTTAAAAAAATAAAATAAAAGTGTATGTGCTATAAATTTTTTCAACGTTCAAGATTTAATTTTAAGTTTTTTACAAAAAAGAGAAAAGAGTGAAATTAAATTCCAACCATTAAAAAAGTTGTAACATATGTGACTATGTTTTTTTTTTTTTTTTTTGACATGTTCACACAAGAGGGGGAGGGGAATTCGAACTAGTGACCATCACTTCATTAGGCGTGGTCCTAGTCGATTGAACTACCTATTGGAGACATATGTGACCATGTTAAGTCTCTTTATGAAATTTTTAGTTGACTCATAAGTTTTAAAAAAGATGGACCACCGAATAAATATATATATAGATTGCTGCGTGACACCCAAGGGTAAGGAGTTTCAGATTCCTATACCCACTACCTCAGGGGCGTCGAGGATTAATCGCATCGTTAAGGAGGAGCTTCAGATTCCTAAACCCACTACCAGGGGCACCGGCAATAAATCATATCGCCACTTTACACGATTTTGTACGTGGATTAACTTTTGAAGGGAACATCGAAACCTGCTTTTTTTTTTAAAAAAAAAAAAAAAATTAACAATATTTCTTCTCCTATTCATAGGTATCTTTAACAAAACAATATTAATGAGAAATTTCTTCTAAATTTGATATATGCTTTTAACTCTATGAATGTTACCGTTCTAATTAGTTACTGGGCCAAAATTATCATCGTTATCAATGACAATTATTCTATATCAATTACAGTTCTTCTATATGCTTACTTTAAATGAACCCTTAAAAATAAATAAAAATTAAAAAAATAAAATTCAATTTTTTTCCGAATAATTTTTGTTGAATCTTGCTGTTTGTACAAAATTATGAAACCCCTTCAATTCATGGAATTCTGGAGTAATATTTTGTGGGCAGAGGACTTGTTTCAAAAGCGTGTTTGGGCCTAATGTAATGTTCTCTGCTGTCTAAATTTTGTTAACGGCCCAATATGGTTTGACTTTCTTAACATATGGTCTCCCCCATTAACAGTTATGCACAATCTATATCCAATTCCAATCAATCGAGTCTTTCTTCTCATAATTTGCTCCATGACATTATCACACATGCATGGTTCTATAACTACTGTACTGTTGGGTCTGGTTCAACCCGCCTGGGCTTTAGCTCGGAGAGTCCCTGGTTCACAAGACCCAACCCAAGTTCAGGAGGTCTATGACCGATGCAGTTGATGAAATATGGTTTCCTTTGATTTCCAATTAATGTTTCAAAGTCATGCATGGTTATATAAGGTCAGGGATTTGTGCAAATTAATGTCATGTCATGTCATTAATTTGCTACGACCAGCCGATATTTTGGGCCAGAGAAATCAACCAATTAAGCGCGCACGTTATTTGGAGTATGACAACAGGTATAGAACAGTGACCAATATTAATGAAATGACATGACATTAATTCACAGTAGATACAGAACCATGCATGTGTGATAATGTCATGGAGCAAATTATGAGAAGAAAGACTTGATTGATTGGAATTGTGCTTAACTGTTAATGGGGGAGACCTTATAGGAAAAATAATTTGCACAAATTAATGACATGACATGACATTATCTCATAATTTGCTCAACAAATTAATGACATGACATTATCTAGCACCTACTGTACTATTGGGTCTGGTTCAACCCGCGCCTGGGCTTTAGCTCGGAGTGTCCCTGATTCACAAGACCCAAGCCAAGTTCAGGAGGTCTCTGACTGACGTAGGGGCCACGTGGGTTGCTGGGAAGCCCAGCCCAATAGATTCAGGAATTCTTGCATTACTGGTAGAATAGGCGCCGTCATAAATGTCATGTCACCTCCCTCGTTGATGTCTGGGGAACAAGGAATAATGCTACAAGTCACTCTTGTATCTTTCCAAGGATAATGTGGCTGTATTTTTTTTTTTTTTTTTTTGATGGCGGGGGACCTCGATAAGGCAAGGCCCTTCTGACCCACCTCTGTAGAGTTAACCTCGAACGAGTGCACTGCACCCTAAAAAATTTTCCTACACAGATTAATGTAAGTCGCTGGCTTTTATACCATGGGATGTGGCCCCAAGGAGGAGTTTGCACCTAACAAGTCTCGAAATTGCGACTGTATTTTGTTATTAATAATTCAGGATTATATATATATATATATATATATAAGAAAAACATTAAACTCTAATTGTACGGATGTATTTTGAAAATTTCCAAAATATCCTGTACAGTATCACATCACTATCGTGACGTTCACTCCAATTTCCAAAATATCCTGTACAGTATCACATCACTATCGCGACGTTCACTCCACTCCTGTCTACTTCCACTAATGTCCTAATATGAGCCATTAAGTTCCAATAAAAAGAGAACTTGCAAAGCACAAGAAAGAGACCAAAAAATCTTTATAAAATTATAAAGTCTTGTCCGCATGTTCAACTCTTCCCAATAATTTTCAAAGTATGGAATAAGACATGATACATGCTAACATGCGTGCAAGAGAAAAAAATATAATAAAATAAAACACAGCGTGCAACTTGCAAAGCACAAAAAGGAGAGTCAGTAGACTAACAAATCAATTGTTATTTCTAACTTTCTAAGCCACAGATTTTGTTTCCCAGAGCAATGTGTTAATTAAATTCAAAGAGGCTGAAGATAAATTATTCAATCTCCTTACATCTTACAAAAATTACAAAACTTTGAGGCATTTTTCTTCTTAAAGACTTGTCGATTTTTTCTTTCACTTTCCAACTTCAATGGAAAATTGTGGTATGTAATTAATTTTTTATATCTAGATTTAAATTTTTTATTTTTCCTTTCACTTTCCAACTTCAACAAAAAATTGAGGTATGTAATTAAATTTTTATATTTAGATTTAAATTCTTTTTTTAAATTAATTTTTTTGATATTTATATTGCTATTCTTGATAATTGTTTTTATATTTAATTATTTATTAATTGATATAGTTTTTGTTTCATATTTTAATTGTATAAAATATATAATTGTAGTTATTTGAGATTATGGAGAAAAACAACGATTCTATTGAGTTTCAGTCAAATTCTAAACGAGTTCGTGTTAAAATTGGTGAGCAGAGACAAATATTATATTTCCAACCTATTAACAATCATGCCTTCTTGAACTCCTGTTGCAAGGACCGTCTTCTACAGCCTCACGGATGTTTCCATTTTGTCCCACTAAGTGAAATTTTTTTTCCCCATTTAATGAATTTCTTGGCTGCCCTAGGTGGACCCGAAGAGAAGAATGTCAATCATTTAGGCCTCGTTTTGTTTGCGGAATAGACCTTTGGATTGGACTAGCTAACACTAGGAATAGATAGTCCTTTGTTTGGTAACACTCTATTCCTTGGAATAGTTTATTTCCATGGAACTACTAATCTCATACAGACAAGGTTAGCTAAGCCACTAAAAAATGAATGGCTTAGATAATCCTTTCCTGTTAAATTAAATTAATTGTGTAAATTGCCACAAAAACCCCCACTTGTGGGATTAAATTTCGTTCTCTCTCTCTCTCTCTCTCTCTCTATATATATATATATATATATGGTTCTCTATCTTTTTCTATCTCTCTTTCTATTTTCTCTCTGATTCTTCTGGTACAGTTTTTCTACAAGTGCAAACGAATTTTTTTTTTCCTCTATGCCGTCTCCCTTCTCTGTACCGTTTCTCAATTTTTTTTTTTTTTGATTCTCTGTACCGTTTCTCTCTGATTTTCTTCTCTTCGTTTCTCTTTTTTTTTTTTTTTAATTTATTTATTTATTTATGTACCTTTTTTTATTATTATGTTTCTCCGTATCTCTTTTTTCTCAGTTTTTTTTTTAAATTTTTTTTCTTTGACGGAGAAACAGAATCTACAAGGTTTTTATAAAATACAAATATATAATCTGTTTTTTTATTTCTTTTTATTCTCTGTGTACATTCTCTAACTATATTTTTTTAATTTCAAGATTGAGTTTGATTCTGTTTTCTCCAACTATATTTTTTTTTATATAAATAATTTTGTTGCATAATTGCAAAAAAAAGAAAAAAAAAAGGGCACATGCCTGACATAATTAAAAACAAAAAAGAAAAAGAAATTATAGTAAAGTTATGTTTTTTTTTTTTTTTTAAAGAATGAAAGTCCTTAATAATATAAATTGTATTTGTATTATAAGGGTATTTTAAGAAATTTGATTACAATATGATTCTATTCACCAACATATTGTATTGTACCAAACGAAGGAATATGATTAACTAATTTATTCCAGTGTTACAACCAAACAAATGAATATGAATAGTTAATCTATTCCACTCTTCTACTTTCAGTAATAATTAATCATTTTTCAATGAACTAGACATTCTGCGAATCAAACGAGGCCTTACTTCAATGAAGAATGCCATTGTTCGTGGACCTGAACAAAAGAAAATATGAGAGCTCTAGGGAAACTACCTACCTGTTTGAACGTTGAAGTAATTTCAAGGAAAATGATATATTTGTACGTGGACCCGAACAAAAGAAAATATGAGAGCTCTAGGGAAACTTCCTACCTGTTTGAACTTTGAAGTAATTTCAAGGAAAATGATATATATATATATAGTCGTCATGCTAGCAGACGTTTCTAAACTTGAATGCCGTGAAGGCACATACTATTGACCTATCAAAAATCTTAGAGAGAGAAGGAAATCCCACAAATGGTGAGAGATTTTGGTGCCCTTGTCAGTGATTCAGGTGTTGCGATGGAGAGCTCGGGTGGCCTACTTTTGCTGATCTGCATGATTATCATGTCTATCTCAATTATATCAATGGCCATCTTTGCTTGTGCTGGTGATGATGACTCATCTAGAAAACCTCGCAAGAAACGAGACCATTCTAGTGGTGACGGTGGTGACGGTGATGACGGCGGTGGCGATGATGGCAGCGGTGGCGGCGGTGGTCACCACCACCACGCCGGTGGCCACCATGGCGGTGGTGGCCACGATGGCAGTGGTGGTCACCACGGCGGTGGCCACCACGGCGGCGGTGGCCACCACGGCGGTGGCCACCACGGCGGCGGTGGTCACCACGGCGGTGGCCACCACGGCGGCGGTGGCCACCATGGCGGTGGTTACCACGGCGGTGGCCACTACGGCGGTAGTTTTTTTTAATAAAAAAGAGTAGGTCGGAGAGACCAATTGTGTTTGCAGTGGCCACCACAGTGGTGGTTTTTTTTAATCAAAAAGGGTTGGCCGGAGAGACCAATTGTAGTTATTCTACCTAGACGTGAATATAGTAGTACCTATTCGCTGGGAGCCATACAGGAGGAGTTTAGACGGTGAAAACCGCAGGCGCTCCTTGGATTCCTTGGGTTGATTTATTGCTACATTCCAGCTTTTACTCTACAGATGTAGATTACTGGTTTTGAGCTTCTTTTGTGTTTGGTTTAGGGTCTCTCGTTTATGAATGTGGTGTCTGCGGTTGTAATGAGTCTGATTTGTGGTCTCCCTTTTGTGCGTGTCCAGTTTTTGCTGGATTGTTTGTTTGTAGTTTGTTCACTTGTTCAATGAAATATTATTTGATTCATAAAATAAAAAATAAAAAAAAGTATGGATTCTTGACTTACGTGTTGTATAAGCTTACTTCCTATTCTCTCATGTTTCTTATTTCAGTCAAATAAGAAGAAGGGGAAATTATCTTTAGCCCTCATAAACTATAGGGTTTTGGTACTTTGTCCTTATGAACTTCTAAATGTGATACTCGACTCCATCAAATTATCATTGTATAGTTAACAGCTCCCTTCCATCAGTCAAAGGAGTTAAAATAGACGGTTAATCCGTCATGTGCCAGTCACGTGCGATTTTAATTCTTTTCCTTCCACTTTTGCCAAGACTCTTGGAAGTTCATGGGAACAAAGTGCCAAAATCTTATAGTTCATAGGGGCTAAATGTAATTTCCTCTAAGAAGAAATATGAGGAATAAGAAAAAAAATAAATAAATAAAGAGTCTTGGGGAGAAAATCAATTAGAGTTAATTTTTCGGGGAAACTACATTTTGCCCCCATGAACTACAACGTCTTGGCACTTTCCTCCCATGAACTGCCAAGTGTACTACTTTGCCCCCATGAACTACCATTTTGTGCTCAAAATCCCTTCATTCAGTCAAAGTTGTTCACGACACTGTTCACAGGTTGACTGTCTGAGTTAATTGCCTTGACTGACGGAATGAGGTTTTGGGCACAAAATGGTAGTTCATAGGGGCAAATTAGAATAGTTGGCAGTTCATGGGGGAAAGTACCAAGGCGTTGTTGTTCATAGGGGCAAAAGGTAATTTTCCCTAATTTTTCTCAAACCAACTTATTGGAGGACCATGAACCTCGCTCGAACTAAAAGTGAGTCAGTCTGAGGTCCCTCGTTAGAATATAGATGGCCAGCATTGATGCAGAATTAGACAAATCACCTTGATCAATAAATTGTTTTATGCCGAACCAAGGAAGGTTCGTCGTTACCAAATCACGAGCGGACTAAACCAAGTTAGTGTTAGAATATATTGTGATATTATGGGAAATATATTAACATTAATTGTAAATGATAAAATCAAATTAGAATTAAATTTACTGATTTAATTTTATCAATCATACAATTTTGTATTATCTTCACATCCCTATAAATAGAAATTATTTGTATTATATAATTATCAAAGTAATAAGAGTATAATGTAGTCATTTAAGCTTTATATGTGGATGTAGGTCATTGACCGAACCAAATAAAATTATTGTGTCTCTTTTATTATTTTGTTTATTTATTACCGCTATTTATTTATAATTTTCTATTTGATTATGAAATTCTTCATGGTATCCCATTGATCGATCCAACTGGTTTGTGGACTTTATTTTGGTTTATTTTGTTTTTCCTTGTTGTACACAAAAAAAAAAAAAAAAAAAAATCACATTCAACAGAGATGGAGGTTGCCATTCTCCGCCTCTGGTACTTCACGTCATCCATTTTCAGCTTAGCACCGCCGCGCCTCCTCTAGAGACTTTGGCAAGTCTCTAGAGCACTCATGAAGCCCAGAGGCGCATGGCCTGTATAAGGCGCCAACCCGCTATAGAACAACCCAATTTTCATTATTTGATTTGATTTGACTTTTGGTTTATTTGATTTGATTTGATTTTTTGTTTTTTGAGAAAGTTATGTGGATGATAAGTTTGTTTAACTTGTGAATTTGGTTAAAAGAGTTTAACTTTACCACGATTCATTAAGTTCTTACTTATTTATCCTAGGTGCGGTTAAAACTTTCGGGTACCACATCGATGCATGCTTTCAATCTCCTTTTATTCTAATGTTTGTAACATGTGGGGGATTGTTGTAATATTTGTTACAAACATTCATTTTTTAGTCACTTGAAAATATTTTATCATTTGATATCATCTTCATGAGTTTTTATGAGAAATAAAAATCATCTTTAACCATTTTGGTTTATAACCGTTTGTATTTATTACTTGGTTATGAGATATAACTTTTATGACCGTTTGTATTTATTACTTGGTTATGAGTTAAATAAAAATTAGTTTTAATTGATTTTTATAGTTTTGAATGTTAGTCTTTAACAACTTTTATTATAGTTTAACCATTTGATTATTAACAAATGTTTTACCCTTTTTTGGTGTTATGTCATTAACCCATTGATTTCCTTACCGTTTTATAACCGTTTGGAGTTAATATGTTTTATTGCATTTTATAACAAGTTTTATGCTTGGGAGGTTTTTTTAACGTTTTGACCGTTTGTTCATTAGATTTCCTTTATGACATACTTTCCAGCACTTGTATATACAGATATACTAATACATTGAAGAAAAGAACATATATGAGAGATAGAAGAAAAAAAACACTTCTTTTCTATCTAAGGCTAAGGCCATATAGTGTGTTGCAAAACACTTGTTTTATGGCATAAAGTCATATGCTATATTATTGGTTTTTTTTTTTCTACAAATAATATTCTGAAGTCCATCA
Source organism: Corylus avellana (assembly GCF_901000735.1). Classification (NCBI taxonomy): domain Eukaryota; kingdom Viridiplantae; phylum Streptophyta; class Magnoliopsida; order Fagales; family Betulaceae; genus Corylus; species Corylus avellana. The sequence continues at coordinate 6,884,712 of NC_081549.1, read as the reverse complement.
CCAACTTTGATAATTGGGTTGTTCTATTACTCTTCGTTATTTGGAAGTGCGTCTTTAACGAAGGTAGACGCTATAGTCTAATCCTGGGAGGTTGCGTGTCAAAGAATCCGATCGCACCGAGTTATTCACTCCGGGAGGCACGAATCAACCTTTAAGGACAACGCTCTTGCGTGATTCTATAGCATTGTGAGATCTTTCCATACTCTATTTTCATCTCTTGTATTTTATTTATTTTATTGTTAATATTCATATTGTAATTATTTTATATCAATGAGAATTTGTGCACCATCCAAAATTATTTCCAACATTCTATACCATGGGATGTGGCCTCAAGGAGGAGTTTGCACCTAACAAGTCTCAAAATTGCGACTGTATTTTGTTATTAATGATTCAGAATTACATTATATATATAAGAAAAACATTAAACTCTAATTGTATGGATATATTTTGAAAATTTCTAAAATATCCCGTACAGTACCACATCATTATCGCGACGTTCACTCCGCTCCTGTCTACTTAGCCATCCACTAATGTCCTAATATGAGTCATTAAGTTCCAATAAAAAGATAACTTGCAAAGCACAAGAAAGAGACCAAAAATTCTTTATAAAATTATAAAGTCTTGTCCGCATGTTCAACTCTTCCCAATAATTTTCTTAAGGTATGGAATAAGACATGATACATGCTAACATGCGTGCAAGAGAAAAAAAAAAAAATAATAAAATAAAATACAGCGTGCAACTTGCAAAGCACAAAAAGGAGACTAACAAATCAATTGTTATTTCTAACTTTCTAAGCCACAGAAAGTTAGAAAATTATTCAATCTCCTTACATCTTACAAAAATTACAAAAATTTGAGGCATTTTTCTTCTTAAAGACTTGTCGATTTTTCCTTTCACTTTCCAACTTCAATGGAAAATTGTGGTATGTAATTAATTTTTTATATCTAGATTTAAATTTTTGATTTTTCCTTTCACTTTCCAACTTCAACAAAAAATTGAGGTATGTAATTAAATTTTTATATTTAGATTTAAATTGTTTTTTTAAATTAATTTTTTTGATATTTATATTGCTATTCTTGATAATTGTTTTTATATTTAATTATTTATTAATAGATATAGTTTTTGTTTCATATTTTAATTGTATAAAATATATAATTGTAGTTATTTGAGATTATGGAGAAAAACAACGATTCTATTGAGTTTTAGTCAAATTCTAAACGAGTTCGTGTTGAAATTGGTGAGCAGAGACAAATATTATATTTCCAACCTATTAACAATCATGCCTTCTTAAACTCCTGTTGCAAGGACCGTCTTCTACAGCCTCACGGATGTTTTCATTTTGTCCCACTAAGTGAAATTTTTTTTCCCCCTTTAATGAATTTCCTAGCTGCCCTAGGTGGACCTGAAGAGAAGAATGTCGATCATTTAGGCCCCGTTTGCCAACAGCGCGGAACGGCACTGTAGCTGGAACGGTACTGTTCCAGCTACAGTGCCATTTTGATATATGCAGGCGCAGTAAAAAATCGCACACAATTTTTAATAACAAAACTTAGATTATTCATACTTTTCAACCCCCAACCAACAAGTAACCGGATAATGACAACTTAAATTAACCGGATAGTAACCAGAATATATAGTCGTTATGCTAGCATACGTTTTTAAACTTGAATGCCGTGAAGGCACATAATATTGACCTAACAAAAATCTAAGAGAGAAAAGGAAATCCTGTTGACTAAGTGGCTCACTTTGTTTCTCCCTCTCTCTATTAGTCATCATCCTTCTAGAAGACTTGGTAAAATAAGCTCATTTTGTCAAAAGTTGTGTGCTACTTTGATAGCTCAAAATGGGTGCAGCCAAGAAGAGCAACAAATGCAGCCTCATTTGTCAAAATATGGTGGTTGGCATCAGAGACGGAAGGTGGGGGAACTGGCTGGAGATATGGTCCCCAACTTCTTAAAAACAATATTATTGATTATTCAAATTGCTATAGTTAATTTCTAAAAAGCTTCTATAATTAATATATGTGTGCAATGACGTTGCTTACACACAGAGACGGAGGGAGGGGGGGCCGGCTGGGGCCATGGTCCCCTCCACTTCCTCAAAAAAAATATTTTAAGGAGAAAAAAAAAAATTATACTGGTCCCTCAAAAAAAAAAAAAAAAAAAAAAATTGATGGAGTCCGGTTCCCCAACTCTCCTACGGTTGGTTCTTACTTCATATGTTAATTCTGGGGTTTTCTTTTGGTTAATGTTTCTATTGTTTGGCTTGGAAATTTGATTAAGAATCTGAAAAGTTAATTTTTTTTTTTTTTCCCTTCATAAATTGGCTGTCGGCTTGGAAACTTGAAAATTCCTGTTGCTACTTAGAAATTTATGTGTTTTTTGTTGTTGTTATTTTCTTTATGTATGTATGTAAATCTTGGATCTTTTCTCTGTGAAAATAACAACAACAAAAAACACATAAATTTCCAAGTAGCAACAGGAATTTCCAAGTTTCCAAGCCAACAGCCAATCTACGAAGGGAAAAAAAAAAAAAAAAATCAACTTTTCAGATTCTTAACCAAATTTCCAAGCTAAACAATTAAAAAATTAACCAAAAGAAAATCTCAGGATTAACCTAAGAAATAAGAACCAACCGGTGGAGGAGAGTTTCGAGGACCGGGACCTATCAATTTTTTTTTGGGGGGGGGCGAGAACCAGTATAATTTTTTTTTACTCCTTAAAATATCTTTTTTAAGGAAGTTGGGGGGGACCAAGGCCCCAGCCGGTCCCCCCTCCCTCTATCTTTGTGTGTGAGCAACGTCATTGCAAACGTGCATTAATTATAGAGACTTTTTGGAAGATAGCTATAGCAATTTGAATAATCGGTAATATATTTTTTGAAGAAGTTGGGGGGGAGGACCATGGCCCCAGCCGGTCCCCCTCCCTCCGTCTCTGCTCTAAACTCAATTCTTAATCTAAGTGGTCTTGTAATTTAGATATTATAGTTATTAAATATTAAGAATATTGTTTGTTAGAATTTAAACATTTAATTGGAGAGTATGACACAATTCTAAGCTCAATTCCTCATTGTATTTAAGTACCAGTGATTAAAAAAAGAAGAAGAAAAAAAATAGAAAAAAGTACTAGTTCATTACACGCTACCAAAAAAAAAAAAATGCTTTGGTCCCATCCCATAAAACTATCTAGCTCCGTCCCTATACCTGCCATCAATTCTTGAAGGAGAAAAATGGTGCAAGCTCATTTAATGCGGGCATGAGGAAGCTGGCTCATATAGGTGGTGTTTGGCAAAGGTGTTGGCCCAGCCTAGACACTATAGATTCTAGGTATTGGTACATTTAATAAAATAACCCTAATGAACCTGATGTAGAATTACTCTATTAGCTTTCACTGTCATTCCAAACCATACCACGCCGTTTCGGTCCTTGTAAAGTTCAAAGAGTTTCGGCACTTTGCGAACGAAGTCAGAGATCTTGTGGGGCTTTGGGAGGTTAATCTGCCTCCAGTGCTGGTCCAGTGAGCGCAGCGGGATGATCATCTCGGGCTCTTTCTTTAGAATCTCCATAAAAAAGAGGACCTTGCTCGCTATCTTCAACTTCTCGGTTGCGATTTCCAGATCGACCCGTTTGTTCTTGCTTCGGTCTTGCACATGCTTACTGCTGGTCATAAATCGATGCTGATTCTTCGACCACCAATTGATGATTCTCACCGACAAATACAGAGACTTGTCCAAGCAGAAAAGCGGATCATTCATCTGAAAAACTGCAGCGAGTTTAACAATTCGGATGGCGGCCATCAATGTGTCAAATGCTGTGGTCAAGCGGATGAGTAGTGACCCTCAGGTGTTTGTGAAAATGCCAGCTGGAATGAGAATCAATAGTATTGTGGTAAATGATGCTTCAACGAAGCGGAATGCCATCAATGTGTCGAAGTTGTGCTTGGACGATGGATGATGACTTGCAGGATTTAATACAAATCCTGCTGATTTCAGGAGGATCGCACACAGGGGGGGACACTTGGTTCGTTGTGGGCAAGGGGATTTTCGAGAGAAAAAATAAAATAAAATAAAATAAAATAAAATCCTGCTTATTTCAGGAGGATCGCACACAGGGGGGACGCCTGGTTCATTGTGGGCAAGGGGATTTTCAAGAGAAACAGTGGGGAAAAACTGATGGACATGAAGTTAAGCTCTTGTGGGAGTGGGGCTGGCCTGATGGTGTGGGGGGAGTGAAAAAAAATTCATGTAATTGAGGGGGGCAATATGGTCAATAGGCAGGGCAGTTTAGGGGTTGAAAATTCAAAGCACTCGGTCAACTGGTCAACTAATGAACAGTATCTGGGCCAACACCTTTGCCAAACAGACCCTTAATGTGGGTTGCCCCTCATAGTTTTTGTTTCATATTTTAATCATTTGTAGTTATATAAGATTATGGAGAAAAAGAATGATTCCACTGAGCTTCGGTCAAATTTTCACCGACATGGGCACCAAAATATTATTTTTCCCCCTTTAATGAATTTCCTGGCTCCTCCCCTAGGTGGACCCGAAGAGAAGAATGTCGATCATTTAGTTCAATGAAGAATGCCACTGTACGAGGACCCGAATAAAAAAAATTATGAGAGCTCAGGGAACTTCCTACCTGTTTGAACTATGAAGTAATTATTAAATTTCAAGGAAAATGATATATATATATATATATATAGTCGTCATGCTAGCAGACGTTTCTAAACTTGAATGCCGTGAAGGCACATACTATTGACCTATCAAAAATCTTAGAGAGAGAAGGAAATCCCACAAATGGTGAGAGATTTTGGTGCCCTTGTCAGTGATTCAGGTGTTGCGATGGAGAGCTCGGGTGGCCTACTTTTGCTGATCTGCATGATTATCATGTCTATCTCAATTATATCAATGGCCATCTTTGCTTGTGCTGGTGATGATGACTCATCTAGAAAACCTCGCAAGAAAGGAGGCCATTCTAGTGGTGACGGTGGTGGTGGTGATGACGGCGGTGGCGATGATGGCGGTGGCCACCACCACCACGGCGGTGGCCACGACGGTGGTGGTTTTTTTTAATAAAAAAGAGTAGGTCGGAGAGACCAATTGTGGTTGCAATGGCCATTACAGTGGTGGTTTTTTTTAATCAAAAAAGGTAGGCCGAAGAGACCAATTGTAATTATTTTACCTAAACGTGAATATAGTAGTACCTATTCGCTGAAAGCCATACAGGAGGAATTTAGACGGTGAAAACCGCATGCGCTCCCTGAATTCTTTGGGTTGATTTATTGCTACATTCCAGCTTTTATTCTACAGATGTAGATTACTGGTTTTGAGCTTCTCTTGTGTTTGGTTTAGGGTCTCTCGTTTATGAATGTGGTGCCTGCGGTTTTAATGAGTCTGATTTGTGGTCTCCCTTTTTGTGCGTGTCCAGTTTTTGCTGGTTTGGTTGTTTGTAGTTTGTTCACTTGTTGAATGAAATATTATTTGATTCATAAAATAAAAAATAAAAAAAAGTATGGATTCTTGACTTATGTGTTGTATAAGCTTACTTCCTATTCTCTCATGTTTCATATTTCAGTCAAATAAGAAGAAGGAGAAATTATCTTTAGCCCTCATAAATTATAGGGCTTTGGTATTTTGTCCCCATGAACATCTAAGTGTGATACTCGACTCTATCAAATTATCACTGTATAGTTAACAGCTCCCTTCCATCAGTCAAATGAGTTAAAATAGACGGTCAATCCGTCATGTACCAGTCACGTGCGATTTTAATTATTTTCCTTCCACTTTTGGCAAGTCCCTTGGAAGTTCATGGGGCCAAAGTGTCAAGACCCTATAGTTCATGGGGGCTAAAAGTAATTTCCTCTAAGAAGAAATATGAGTTATAAGAAAAAAAATAAATAAATAAAGAGTCTTGGGGAGAAAATCAATTAGAGTTAATTTTTCGGGGAAACTACATTTTGCCCCCATGAACTACAACGCCTTGGCACTTAACTCACTTGAACTGTCAAATGTACTACTTTACCCCCATTAACTACCATTTTGTACTCAAAATCCCTTCATTCAGTCAAAATTGTTAACTCGGACGGTCAACTGTACTGTTCACGACATCCGTACTGTTCACAGGGTTGACCGTCTGAGTTAATTGCCTTGACTGACGGAATGAGGTTTTTGGCACAAAATGGTAGTTCATAGGGGCAAATTAGAGTAGTTGGTAGTTTATGGGAGAAAGTGTCAAGGTGTTGTTATTCATGGGGGCAAAAGGTAATTTTCTATTTGATTATGAAATTCTTCATGGTATCCCATTGATCAATCCAACTGGTTTGTGGACTTTATTTTGGTTTATTTTGTTTTTCTTTGTTGTAAAAAAATAATTTTTTTTTTTTAAAAAAGGGAAAAATATAAAAAAGCTCCCTAAACTACCAGCCGTTTTCGATTTAGCCCCCTAATATTTCAAAAGTGATAAAGTAGCTCACAAACTACTAAACTATTGCATTTTGGCCACTCCGTTAGTCAAAACTGTCAGTTTGGACGGAAATTCAAAACGACGTCGTTTTGTTGGGGCTACTTTATTACTTTCTGAACATTAGGTAGGCTAAAATGAAAACGGCTAGTAATTTGGGGGGCTTTTTTATATTTTTTCCTTTTTTTTTTTTTTTTTTTTTTATAAAAGGGCATTGTAGTAACTCACCCATAACAAAACGACGTCGTTTTGTAGTTTTCGTCTAAACTGACGGTTTTGACTAACGAAATGGCCAAAATGCAATAATTTGATAATTTGGGGACTACTTTATCACTTTTGAAACATTTGGGGACTAAATCAAAAAGGGCTGGTAATTTAGGGGCTTTTCTATATTTTTCCCAAAAAAAAAATCACATTCAACAGAGATGGAGGTTGCCATTCTCCGTCTCTGGTACTTCACGTCACCCATTTTCAGCTTAGCACCGCCGCGCCTCCTCTGGTCTCTCACGGGCACTTCCCAGCCGTTTTCCTGTTTCCAGGGTCTTCACGGCAGATCTACGTTTTCTTCGGCTTTCCACCAGTTTTCCACCAGCGTCGTCCCTCTCAAAATCTGGCTTCAAACAGCGTTTTCTCTGTCATTCCACACCTTTCTCTGCCACGTCCAGCCGCACCCAACCACACCGGTCTCTTCCTCAGCGCGCCGCGCCGATCCCTGCCTCACCGCCAACAGCCATTAGCCGCCGCTCTCTGCCGGCATCCTAGCATCGGCTCCGGCTTGATCCTTACAACCACCGTCCAAACCGTGCCGCTCATCTGCGCCGATATCTGGCGCTCCCAGCCGTAGATCTGGTGACTCCAATCGCATATCGTGTTTCAGGAGCTAGCTTTCGTGACTCATTGAGAAGATGAAGTGAGTTTGGTTATAGGTTTGATTCACCCTTGTAGATATTCCTATTCTAGTTTAGGAATATGTTATCCTGATTTAGGTTTTTAAACTTAAATGTATTTGGTTACGGGATTAAGGTGATTCTTATTCCAATTTAATGTAATCTGCAAATAGTTAAAAGGGGATTCCAATATTAAAGGGGATTCCAAGATTATTTGGTTACGGGATTAAGGTGATTGTTAGAAAAAGCTTGTTTAGACTGTTCAATCATCGGATAACCTTGTTTAAGTGATCCTGCAGATTCCATAAAGTTAGAAAAAGCTTGTTTAGCTTCATCAAACGTATTATATGCCTTGTAAGCCAAAAAACAGGTAAAAAACTAGATTAGTAATTCTCGTTATGGACAAGAGAGCTTAACGATGAACCGCAGAGAACATGACTTGGGCAGCGCTTTGACCATTTTTTGGCATGTACATATAAAAGAGCGCTAACTCAGCTTTAAATAAAGGAGATTTTTTGTAAGAAAGAACTTGAGGAAGAATCTTCAATGAAAGATGGAAGAAGTCCAATTTGTGTCCATGTTCCATCATTATTCCTTGATTAGCATTTTATCATTTCTTTGGCTCGTGCATTAAAGTAGACACTTGGTGGCCGGAAACTGTGTGAACAAAGAGTAAAGATACAAGAAATTCCATTATTTTTTATGATCTTCTGAACTATCTCAATATTGCATAGAATATATAAAATTCAATCATAAATGAGATTGGGAACTTTCTCTGGATTTCAGCTTCATCCTCCCTCCACAGCCACAGTTTTAATCAACTGGATTTTGAATTTTTGCTTCTTCCTTTCGGCTTTTTCTGATTATTTGGTTTCCTTACTACACCCTCAGGTTGGTTATTTGAGGCGGAAAGGAATCCTCATGTTCTTTGATTTTTGTTTTAGGCCTAGTGGGCTTAATCCTTGTTGGGTCTTCTTGTAAAATCCTTGTTGGGTCTGTTAAAATACCTGGAAATGGACGGAAGTGGATAAGTTGGCAATAACCCATCAAAGCAAGGGGAGTTTTGGTGCAGAACAAGACGTGGGAAGTGGCTCTGTTCATGCTAGCAAGAAACAGGGGATCGATATAAATGAAAATTTTCATAACACCAACCAAAGAACTCAAGCCAGCAGGCTACAAAGGCAAAAGCTAAAACAAAATCTCTCAAGCCTGACACAGAGAGGAATGGAAGGGTCCTGAATAATTGAAGATTTGGGGATTTTTAGGATTTTGAATCTCTTCACGCAGATCGATGATGTGGCTCTTGTTGAGCCTTTGATGTATATCTATCAACGGCATATATTGTAACTATTGCTAAATAGGATGTAATTAGTTTATGTTTGCAAATCACAAATAGTATGGAAACTGCATTGCCGAGATTTCCAATGCAAATCAATCAAAAAACAACAAACAAAAAGAACCCAAAGTTGATCAAAAGCCTAATCACACAAGATAACCCTTGTGATGCCGAGAACAAGGCAAGACACGGCGAAGAAGAACAAGGTGGCAAAATCCCTCGCCGACCATTTCCTGACCGCCTTGGCCTCCACCCGCAAACTTTTCGCCCTTCGAAGCGCGTCCACCTCCTTCAGCAAATCGAATTCGATCCCCTTCTTCTTCAATTCCTCAACGCACTTAGCCAAGAGCTTCCCGTCCTCTTTCTCCCTCTCCAGTAGCTTCTCCAGGTGGACCTCCACGTCGGTCTTGTACCGCACGGCCCAAATGATTCCAAGGGAAAACAAAATCGAGCAGAGTGATGGGATCCATGACCGGTGGCAGGCTAGCCGGCTGGAAACTGGGTCTCTCGAGGAGGCGCTGAAGAGGAGAACCAAAGCTGTGGAGTGGAAGAGGAAGAAGAAGATGTAGAGCATTGTGATTTCCTTTCGGGCCGAGTCGATTTGGGTTTCTTTGAGGATGATTCTTCCGAGGATCAGTTCTTCTTCCTTGAGCCATTGCTTGAGAAGAAGCTTGTGGGTCGGTGTTTCTGCGATTTGGTGAAGTGGGTGCATGGGCTTTGGCTCCATGATTGATGGCTTTGTGCTCTGATCAGCCATGGATTTGTAGACAGAGAGAGAGTTTTGAGGGAAGAGGAACAGTGGGGCGAGGATTTTCACAGAGTCGCGTGGTTTGTGTTTTTTGAATTTCGTAACGGTTGGATTGGAAATATATGATTTAAAAGGAATAAGAAAAGAATCGTATTTCCAGGAACGCCCCTAGTCGGTGATCCAATAGAAGAGCGTGCCAGTGTTTGCAACGGCTACCTGCGTGTAAGATTACATTTTTGTCCTTCATGAATATGACGCATTCGAAGCTGCTAACGGTCATTTACACAAAATATTTGTTTATCATGGAGGAGAAAAAGACGTTTAAAAAATAAAATAAGAAATGCTATATAACTTTTGATCACACTTGAAGAGTATATCTTCCAGTTTGGTCTGCTATGGCAAAATGGGTCAAATTTTACTTCACCAACTAAGATGAGACAACTAAGCTTCTGCTTTTACCTTACAAACTGCACTTACCCACACCGTAATATACCACCTTCTTAAACGAAACCATCGCTACAAAATTCCTCCCAAAACCCACCAGAAGCTCTTACAAGAAGCCCCCGCCCACTGTTCACAAGCTGCCCACCACCCAGCAGGCCGGAGGGCAACAAAAAATTGGCAATCGAGGGCAACAAAAAATGTGACACTAATACTCACACAAAATATTTTTCAAACTAAAGTTACGTACTTCAACTCAAAACACATATAGAATCACAAAATTCTCTCAACTCACGGCTGGCGAATAATTTTTTTTTCTAATTCTACCGAGTGGTAGTGGTGGAGAACTCACGAGTAGTCTAGCTACGGGCTTGGTGGAGTCGGGCGCGGCGCTGAGCTCTGCACGGCCGGGCGAAACTGGCGCATGCGAAGCCAGCGGAGGGATGCGCTTAAAACCAAGCTTGGTGAAGTTTGCGTTTGGGTCTTTTTTTGTTTTTCTCTTTTTAGCAGAAGCTGTGCGCGTGGGTTATTATCATAAAACCAAACTTATTTTCAGAGCTGCTAAAATAATGGCGGCGAAGATTGAGGAAGGCGCAAAAAACATGAGTTTTCTCTGCCTCGGACCGTGAGTAGCAGCAACATCTACCCCAATAAAAAAAATGGAGTAATTGGGAGAGTCACATCGGTAATGAGTAGTTTTATTCACTATCTTATAATTTCTTAAAATTGAAGCGAAAGCCATATCAATTTTGAAGGATAAAAAAATATAGTACATAGCATTAATTCATAGGTAATAGATACCACACGTTGACACAGGGCTTTGCATTTGTTGAAGTGCCTCGGTGAAGCTTGCACTTCTATAAAAGAAGGTTTTTAAAAATCAACCAAGTAATCAATATTTAAAAAATGCTTATTTAATAGTTGATTTTAAAAAAGAAATGTATAGAAACAAGACAAGAATATGTTGTTTGGAATTTCTTTAAAAATATATAATATCTAACGTTACTCTAAAATGTTATAAAAAGAGGGCTGTAAGAAATCTATTATGTTAGCGTTAAATGGGAAGAAATTCAAATAATGACGCAGGTTGAGCATCGTATTAAAAGTCAAAATAAGCTTAGGCTCTGTTTGTTTCGACGTAGAATGTTTCCACCGACCTTGAAAACATTTTTTTGGCGTTTAATACGTACGAAAAATCACAAATAATTTTATTATGTATATTTTTTCATTCAAACATATGAAGCTTTAAATTATAATAATGTCATGAGTGAGGTCTCAACTGTGTCCCTATTGAATCCTGAAGGAGTCCCAACCAGGCGGTGTCCATCTCGGGCCGTGACTTGGCATAAATAAAACCCAATGAAGTGCATGATTAAAGTGTTTTAGTCTTGTGTATAATGGTCCTAGGGCCATGGCTCATATGATCATAACCAAAAATAAAGGCCTAAAAAGTAGATCACGAGAGTTATCTTGTGTGATTAGGCTTTTGCTCAACGTTGGGGTATAGGATTTTAGCAAATTAATATAGATAGTAAGATCAGTTAATTTGAAGAAAGAAAAATTATAAGAATAGAAATGTCATGTTGAAGTGGCTCAAAGAAAATCCCAAATGTTACTATAAAACAAAGCTTTTTCAGTAAATATTGATACTTCATCTGGATTGACTATTGTGGCGTGTAGCCCACTTTTATATTTTTTTAAGAAAATTGAAACCTGAGTGCGAAGTAGGACTTCACTTGAAAAGATTTTTACTTCCCCCAAATTTTTCCCTCCCTCCCTCCAAATTTCATTTCTAAAACACCTTGCCCAAATTCACCCCTCGTGAAATGAGAGGTGGAGTCATTAACGGAAAGCTGACACGCTACCTCCACAGCTCGTTTAGTTGAGATACTTTATTCATCCATCAGGTGATAAGTTTTCTTAGTTGATGGCTCATCTCGAAGGACAATAATCATCTTCATTTCAAATGAAATGATAGTAAACGAACAATATCCATTTCATGATTAAAATTTAAAGTTTGTTATTTAACGGTGTAAATAATTTCACATTTATAAAACTTTTTAAAAGATGTGTTAATATTGACTTCATATAAACTGGTAGATCCTTCTCTTCAAAAAAAAAAAAAAAAAAAAAAAAATTGGTAGATCCACCGACTTTAAATTCTGAACATAAAATAAATACTTCATTTAAAATTGAGAGAATTATATTCCAAGCATAGACCAATAAAGACTAAAGTAACCTATATTTTTGCGATTATGCCGGTTTTTAAGTGAATTTTTAAATAAATATTGATCAGTAAATAATTATTTGCGTATAGACATTATCTTCTTTAATTGATTGATTTCTTATATAAAGTTGTAATGCTTGTGTTCACTACCGTTGGATGCAAACTGTGGATAAGAGTTGAATTCATGCCGACAGAAACGAGTCTTGTAATCACAATCGACGGCTTTCGTTTAATCACCATGTCAAGGAAATTCAATCGACGTTCAGAAATATTTCGATTCGAGAACCTTCATTTTCTTTAGTGGTCGAAGATGATGGCAAAATCGTCATTTGGTGTCCAAAGCCCCCATCTCTTATCTCCTCCTCCAATCCCTTCACTACCATGGCTTCCACTCTGCACCAAAGCCTCACCTCCCTGAAACCCCACCGCCCTCCAAATCCCAACCCAACCACCACCACTCTGAGATCCACCAGCTACGTTCCCATACGTTGCGGGCCACGGTCTAACCGTGGGCCCCTGATGAAAGGCCGGATCCTAAGCATCGAAGCCATCAACGCCATCCAAGCCGTCAAGCGGGCCCAAAAGTCCTCCGACGACCCCACCCAACTCCCAGCCCTCCTCTCCAAAACCCTAAACCGATTGATCAAGTCCGACCTCCTCGCTACCCTACGCGAGCTCCTACGCCAGGACCAGTGCGCCCTCGCTCTCCACGCCTTCTCCGCCTTCCGGTCGGAATACCAGCCCGACCTGTCTCTCTACGCTGACGTGGCATCCGCCCTTGCGAGGAACGGGATGGTGGAGGATATGGACCGCCTGATCCGTGACTTGGAGGAGGGAGACAGCGGGGGTGGGATCATCCAGTGTGATGATAAGGGGCTGATCAGGCTGGTAAAGGCGGTGATTGGTGCTGGGAGGAGGGAATCGACGGTCAGGATCTACAGGATGATGAAGAGGAGTGGATGGGGGTCGAGTATTGAGGCGGATGAGTATGTGGTGAGGGTTTTGAGTAAAGGGTTGAGGAGTGTTGGGGAGGAGGGTTTGGGTGATGAGGTTAAAAGGGTCAATTTGGAGAAGTTGAGGGTTAATTTGTAATTACGTTGATGGCGTGAATGAATGAATAATAAAACTCTTCTAAGGCCATGGTGTTGCATTACAGAATTATTTGTTTTTTAATATAACTTCTCAAAAAATAAAATAAAAAATAAAAAATTGATCAGTAAATATAGAAATATCAACACCGATGATTTAGGGTAATTCAATGAAATCTATACCAAAGATAAACAATTATCCATTATTTTTCTACTTAAGTTTAGACTCCAATAAATAACAAAGACAGATAATCAATGATAACTAAATAACAAAGACACATTTGTTGGTGCTAAAGACGGGACGGGCAAAGAAAAATTATGGAAAAAATATTTAAAAACTCTATCAACTAACAATCGTTTTTGAAATAGCTCTATCAAGTTTAAAGTGTGCTAAAGCCCTATCTCTTCTCATCTTGACAGTTTACCTCTATTATATCTGATATTACTTTTAATCTCTCTTCCTTTCAATGCTGGAATACTTTGAAAGTTTCTACATGTACTAATTATCGTGCACACTTGTTAGCTAAATGGGTCGCTAATCATCTTGTGTTTTGTAGCATTTCCACATGATTTCTCATTATCTCTTTCATTCGGATCAAGAATATGAAATATCCGCACTGTAACCTCATTTCCCCTTTCAATTATAAAGAAAAAAAACAAAAAAAACTACCAAAGTGTGTCTAAAATGCAACTTTTTTATTATTATTATTTTTATTACCCTTTATTCTCTTAAAAACTTAAATAAAAAAAGTTAATAAAATAAAAAACTAACAATTTTTTTTTAAATGAATTTTTTTTTTTAGTTTTTTAATTTAATATATTTTTTTTTATTAATAGTGACATGTGTCGCTATTTTATTGTCGTTGACATAACATCTAACATAATTTGTCAAATGTTTTAATGAAATTTGACTCTGGTGATTTAATTATTTTTTTGGCATATCTCAAGGGCTCTGAGTTCACATTCAATGACATGTAATAATTTGTAATTTAGGCTATCTACAAAATTTAATTTTGTATTTATCCCTTTTTTAATAAATTTTTTTTCAAAATTTATTCAAATTAGAGTTGGAAACAAACTACAAAGCCTTCATAATTCGGTTAAACCATACAATTGTCTCTTATTTATACTAATACACAGGACTACCAATGCAACCCGTAGAAAGAATACTATTTACACGGGACTACTAGAACAACACGTAGAAAGAATACAAGAATACAACCAGTGAGAAATTTGGTCAGAATTTGGCGAACCAGTGAGTTGAATTTGGAATTTGGTGGCGATCATGGAGGAGGAATGGAATTGTTGTGTGACGCCCAAGGACAAAGAGTTTCGGATTCCTCCTATAACTGCTACACCAGCAGCACCTCTAAGAAGACAGGCGGAGGGGTTAACTAGAGACTTTCAGAGTATGGAAATCTCCCCATTGGCATTGAAAATAGATCCGGAAGAAGAAGAGGATTGCTGCGTGACGCCCAAGGGTAAGGAGTTTCAGATTCCTAAACCCACGACCCCAGGGGCGCCCACCATATATCATATGGTCATCTCCCCTTTGGTGCAGAAAACAGAGGAAGAAGAAGAAGATTGCTGCATGACACCCCAGGGTAAGGAGTTTCAGATTCCTAAACCCACTACCCCAGGAGCGCCGAGGATTAATCGGATCATTCAGGAGCTTCAGATTTCTAAACCAACTACCCAGGGGCGATGATGGTAAATCAGTCACTTTACATGGTTCTTGTGCACGGATTAACTTTTGAAGGGAACATCGTGCTAATTTTTATTATTGACCTTAACTTTAAGGAAATTGCTTCATTATTGTTATTATTATTATTATTATTAATTTTTAAACAATGTTTCTTCTCTATTCATATAAATTTCTTCTAAATTTAATCTATACTTTAACTCTTTGAATGTCACCGTTCTAATTAGTTTTAATTAGTTTATGGGACAAATTCCTCATCGCTATCCATGACGATTCTTCTAAAACAAAAACTTCACTTTATAAAAACCGTGAGGCACTCTCACTAAAGTGCATATCCATGTGTATATCAAACAAATTTAAAAAATAAATAAATAAAAATAATAATAATAATAATTTGAATCTTGCGATTTGTACAAAATTATGAAACCCCTTGAATTCATTGAATTCTGGGGTAATATTTTGTGGGCCGAGGACTTGTTTCAAAACCCGTGTTTGGGCCTAATGTAATGTTCTCTGCTGTCTAAATTTTTAGCTAAATTCTGTTAACGGCCCAATATGGTTGACCCAACATACATGGTACTGTTGGGTCTGGTTCAACCCGCCTGGGCTTTAGCTCAGAGTCTCCCTGGTTCAAAAAACCCAACCCAAGTTCGCACAAATATCATTTTTCTCTTCCCAATCTCTTTTCTCTAACCTTGCAGTCCTAATAAACCGTTTGCATGCATAATATATCAATTTAACAAAATTTGTCAAATGTTTTAAAGAAATTTATTTTAAAGGATTAATTTTTTAAAATTTTTATTTTTATTTTTATTTTTTTGCATATCTTAGGTCCTTTAAAATGATTTGTAATTTAGGCTAACTACAGAATCTGATTTTGTATTTATCCTTTATATATATATACCACATGAGCAGTTTTTAATTTAGGCGAACTACAATGACTTATTTTTTATTTATTCCAATTTTTTTCGGTATTTTCTGTTTTTTTTTTTAAAAAAAAAAAAATAGTTTAGTTTTTTTTTTTTATTAATATTTTATTTTAGTTTTTAAGAGAATAAGGGTAATAAGTTCAAATTAGAGTCAGAAACAAACTACAAAGTCTTAATAATTCTGTGAACCCATACAATTGTCCCTTATTTATACTAATACACAAGACTACTAAAACAACACGTAGAAAGAAATCTATTGTAACTAAACTTAGACTATATATATATATATATATATATATATATAAGATAAAGACTAAATAAAGATAAATAATAAGACTTTGACTTCAAATAGAACTAATAGTTTGGATTTCTCCTAAAAGAAAGATAAATAATAGGACTGGTCCTGTGTGGAGCTTTATCGCTAATTTGGATTCAATCAATTGTGTTTGTAATTGAATGGCCAGCAACATGCCGGCCATATCATCATTAATTAAAAATCCTAACACCACTCTAATGCCGTTGGTCATATCTGTTATTTTCCTTAATCTCACGCGCAGGGGCAATCATTCTTTGCCACCTTAAAACAATATTCCTTCTCTATTCGTAGGTTGTTTTAACAAAACAATATTAATGAGAATTTTTTTTTTCTAAATTTGATCTATGCTTTAACTCTTTGAATGCCACCGTTCTAATTAGTTTCGGGGGCAAAATCCTTTTTGTTATCAATGACAATTTTTCTGTATCAATTACAGTTACCACTAAGGCGGTAGTTGAGTTGGTAAAGCAGCAGAAGATAAGGCTCAATTCCCCCCTCCTTTCTTCCTAGTGGTCATTGATTCGAACCCGCTTACGGTAGTAGTTCGCGAACTATATGCTACTAAGAAAGGGCTTTACCAACTTGCACTTTTATGGGGCTGTGGTGATAGACTCGCCTTCACAAGCAGTAGTTATGGTTCAAACCGAACATTCCACAGCGGGTAGAAACCCCAAAAGTCACGCTCAATGGAAAAAATTACACTGGATAATATTTCCAGAAAACTCAAATTTAGCTTCAAAACAATAACAACCAATCAATTACATAGCTCCCCCCTCACGTCTAGAAGCAAAATAAAACTTAAGATAACCCTTGTTTGCCTTTTGACGTAATTATGATTTATTATGAATTTAGCTGCAAGATGTGGACAATAGTCCCATTTTCTTTTATGATTTTCAAAGATGATTAGAATAAAGCCCATTCAAAATATAGGCTAGCTTTTTCTTGTTAGCAATTGAATTGAATTATTAATTAGTTTCTGCCGCCACCCAAGCTTC
This sequence comes from Corylus avellana, assembly GCF_901000735.1. NCBI lineage: Eukaryota > Viridiplantae > Streptophyta > Magnoliopsida > Fagales > Betulaceae > Corylus > Corylus avellana. Next base: position 6,867,585 of record NC_081549.1, on the reverse strand, counting down.
TAGAATTTTGGACATGCTTTCCCACTATGGACCGATTAGGTAAAAATTCTAAAAGTAGTTATTTGACTCTTTTTTTACTCTAAAACTGGCCAATAGGGGGTAAAAAGCCCATTTTAACTTTAAAAGCACTACTTTTTAATGTAATTTCAAATATGCTCTAAATATTTTTGTCAATGGAAATCTTATAACGCTAGTATAATTGAGATGACGTGACAATAAAAATTAACATTTCGATTTGCAAACGTATGACAAGCAATGAAACATGGACATGTTTTGGCCATGATAAGAGAAAAGCGATTGAAGAAACCACGTTTCTATGCATACGTGAGAAGATATATATTTTTTTAGAACAAATCCGAAAAATGATAGCCTCGTGGATCATGATGAATTACAAGTATAATAATATCTTTTTTTAATTTTTTTTTTTTAATCTTTTATGTGTTAGTCATCTCAACTCAGTGGATAATGGCTTTTGATCATATCATTATTGTTTAATTAAGAGCGAGGGATAAGGATTAGATCATTCAATTTTATACACAAAAATGAAGATAAACAGAAAATCAAGTCAGCCGATTTTGGACCCACCAAATCTCCTTAAAAAGCTGCTCATAAAATGACCTTTATACCCCTAACACTTTTATAAAATTTCCAATTAAACATTTTTCAAAAATATAAAAATTCTGAAACCTCCTGTATAACTGTTCTTGTGAGTTTTAAGAGTTTTGTGGAGAAGGAGAGGTGATTTTTGGAAGTTTTTGGCTTCAAGGAGGTAACCTTGTAAGCCTTACTTTTTCCTTAGTCATTATGCTCTTTACATAGCTTAGTTAATAGTTTTAAGCTTCTAGTTGTGTCTTTAACCTTATTTAAGTTGGTTTAGCATTTCTCATTTATTTTTTGGTGTATTTTTTTTCATAGCTTTGGTTAAGGGTTAATGCCAAAAACTGACGAAGGGAGTAGATTGCATCAAATTAAAAGTTTAAGGGGTAAAATTGAGAATTTTTAAAGTTTAGAAAAAAAATTTTCAAAAAACGTAAAAGTTTAGAAGCCTTCGTAAAGTTTCTCAAAAAAAAAAAAAAAAAAAAAAAAAAAAAGAAAAAGAAAGAAAGAAAGAAAGAAAGTTGGATATCTGTATTATGGTAAGCATGAGAGTGATGGTTTTTGGATGAGCATACAAGAACCTGGGTGACATGTCGTCCAGGTGACATGCATGTCCATTGATAGTGGCAGTCCATGTGGGCATGCAGTACTTTTTGCTGTGGAGATTATATCATGAATGAAGCATATCATGATCATATATATATATATATCCTCTCTCACGGTACAATGAGCTCACAATTCACTACAAATTGTAATAATGAGCTCTCATGGCTATCCCCACGCACATCAAGTATATGAAATAATCCAAATTAATTACAATCTGATTATTATGTGTTGACTTGAATCATTATTATTGGAGTGACTTTCCATCTGAATATGTTGCACTGTCCTCTCAATTATCTCCTCAAGGATTGAATGGTCCTCAAGATCTTCTCATCCCTGCTTGATTTAATTTAAGAAGTGTAAATATCTACATACATATAATCTTCATTATCTGGAAGTTGAATTTTGTTTAATTATGAAGATCGACTGGTAGAGAATGGCATGTTTGGGTGTTTGAAAGAAAGCCTTTAGCTAGCCATCATGAGGTACAAACCTGTTGAATTTTATAACAAAATGATCAACAGATGAAGGTGGAGAAAGAGAAATATGGAAATTATGCCTTTTGGAGATGTTAGTTGATCGTACACCGAGCTGTATGAATCATCAATGCCCGAAAGATATATAAGAAACAATGAAAGGTTAAAGTGACACACCGCTGGTCCAGCGAGGGGTCACTCTGATGCTTAAGTCAATAATGAACTTTGATTGAAAAAAAAAAAAAGTAAGCAAAGAAAACAAGAGTGTTTAGCAAGAATAAAGTGAGCGTACCTCTCAACGATCTATGCCCTTTCTTTCATAGTGTTTCCCACGCATAGTTGTTTGAAGGGGAGGTCTGGGGCTAACACAATTTGATTATGCAGCCCCACTCCCTTAATTAGCTCATGCTTCCGTCATTCCCTAGTTGTAACAAAATGCTAGCGACCTAAGCGGCAGGGGCTGGGATACTATAGAAGCAGCTCCTCTTGATTCCCCATGCACATATTCATTCATATGATAGGCTTGGTTCGACTAATTCAATCAGTATAGTATGGCCGACCTTAATACCTTCAAGCTTGGTCGGCCTGATTCAGATGACGTATGGCCGGCTAGTGTGTCTCATTGCAATGAGCCTAGCATACAGTCACATCAAAGGTAAGCCGATTGAATAACACATAAAGCCTACTTCAAGGGGGGGTTTAGTATATGGTACACCACTTTTCATTTAAATACTTGGAGCATTCACAATCGACTGCTCAAATAAAAATTAAATTTGAGGCAAAATATTTACTTTATTAAATTTAAAGAGCTACTTTTAAATAACCAAACATCAAACTCTCTATATATTTCTCTACTTTAGTTAAATATCATTTCTTATTAGTTTTAAACCAATAGGAGAGATGAGACTAAAAAATGAAAGGAGTAACTTTACTGAAGACCCCTGAACTTCCACCTGATTTGACAAAGCCCATCAAACTTCAAAATCTCTCAATTTAGTCCCCTAAACTTTCAATTGTTCTCAATTTGAACCTCTTCGTCATTTAGGGTTTAGAAATACCAAAAAAGACCAAAATATCCTTGATTTGTTTTTTTTAATAAAAAAAGTTTTGGAATTAAGGGTAAAGTTGGAATTTTATAAAAAAAGTCAGGATTATAAACATCATGTGATGTTTAAAATCTTATGGAGGGGTCCAAATTGATTGCAATTGAAAGTTCAAATGACTAAATTGAGAGATTTTTAAGTTTGAGGGATTTTGTCAAATTGGATGAAAGTTTATGAGTGTTCAGTGAAATTACTCCAAAATAAAAACAAAAAAGTATATGACTTTTGCTTTTTGGCTCTGGAATGTAGGGAGTGAATTTGACAATAGTTTTTTTTTTTTTTTTAATTCAAATATGGGAAAGCGGGTTATAGGGGAATTTGACAATAGTTAAATTTAAAGTAATATAAGAAGTTTGTTAAATAAGTCTTTTTAAGAGTTTTGATAAATTTTGTTAAATTCACAAGCCATTCCCAAAAGGACAAAAATTTCTTCCAAACCAGTTTGAAGGAAATTTCCTTCAATCTACTCTAATAAGTGACAAGTGTCATCTCTTACATGTTTTCTTTAATATTTTAATAGTCATTTATTGTTATTCCACTAATATAGGAATAGCAATAAATCCATTTCTAATTTCTTTTCTTTCTTTTTTTCTTTTTTCTTTTTTTTTTTTCTTTTTTGGGTGGAAAACAGGGAGGGGGAAAATCCATTTCTAAATTGCATGTCATCAATCTTGCCTTAAAAGTGAAAGCAATTGATATTATTTATTTAACCTCTCAAAACAAAAATAAGAGGGAAGACACATGCACTTTATAAGTGTAGCTTCATATATATGCTTATATTAATTTTGTGGCACCATGTGATTTAAGCATATATATATATATATAAGCATATATATGCTTATATTAATTTTATAAGTGTAGCTTCATATATATGATTTAAGCCAACACCTTCATCACTGAGCTAGCCTAGCCCTGCAAACATGTGTATATATATAGAAACAAAAATTTTATAATCTCACCAGAATTTCGCCTGCAACCACCAATACTTTCATTTACTTGTTATACATGCAATCACTCTAAACAAAGAAAATGACAAAAAAAAAAAAAAACTAGGGTTTATTTCAAACGGAACCGAACGAGGACGCTAATTAATAAAAACGACGCTAATGACCGTTTGTTTTTTTAGTAGTGTTCCCATTCCCGAACACTTTTATTTACACCCACAATCTCATCACTAAATACATAATAATACTTATAATTAAGATTAATCTAAATCTCCCAGCTAGAATTTTCGAGCATGAAGTGTTTGATAAGCTGGATGACTTCATCTGCATCTTCTGAGAAGGGATGGTTTGTAAAGAAACCATGTTGCTTTCCCTCAAACTCCACGTACTCAATTTTCTTCCCTACTTCTTTCAACCTCTTCGCATACTCCTCCGCTCTATCTTTCAGCAATTCATTTCCCCCCACGATGACTAGGATCGGGGCTAGACCTACCTTTTCAAGGCTCGAGCTGCCTGGTCCCACCGGGTTCACCAATGGGTGGTCTCTATTTTGCCCTGCTGGCATTGACAGCCTCCAGAACCTGTTAACAATAATAATTTTTATAATAATAATAAGATACACATGCATACTAAGCATGATACATCATACACAGCGCATTGGCTGATTTATTACCTACCATATCTAGTAAAGGTAGATTTCATTTGACTAGGCCTTGTATACCTTTTTAATTATTTTACAAGTGTGATTAGAATTGAATCCTCAAACAGTTTTTTATATTATATGATGAGCTCATCAAGGATCTCTTACAATTACATAAAATCCCGCAATTCACATTGAACGATAAGTTTATTACATCGAACAGTTTGAAAAATACTATTTATTATCCCGACAACAACAAAAAATGTCAATATCCAAAGGTTTCTTCTTCACTCTTAAAGAAACGTAAATAGTTTTTGATTACAACATAAAAAACAAGAGCTAAGAAAAATATACTTATATATTCTTCATTAGTAATACGTCACCTTTTTAATAGACAGTGTTTTTCAAGCTGTTCGATACACGACCTGCACCTTAGATTATCTTTCACTACTTTATGGATCATTCAAATTACAAGAGCAAATTAAGATAAAAATATCATACGAACTATTCAAGCCTCCAAGCAAGAGGATCTTTCTACGGTCAAATAGTATTGTGATTTGTGATGGCAGAGAAAAGCAATTGAATGATTCATCAAAATAAAAAAAAAAAGAAAAGAAAAAAAGAAACCAATAGAATACCGAAAACATAAAGTTTCGGACAACAACACCTCTTCACATATGATTTTTTAGAGATTCGCTGATTTGACATGCTTTGATACCACTGCCAAGTGGGTGTAAAAATAACTTCCACTAGCAACATGCCACGTGCTCCAATTTTCTCTCATACGCTTGACATGTGTTGTTAATTTCGGCCTGTGAAACTATAATTATGGTTTTGAATTTCCTCACGTTCTTAAAGGCATATTTAATCGTTTCTAGATATTATTGCGACAAGACACCTGCAATGTAGCAGATTGATTCTCTTCATTTTGTTTGAAATATACATAATTAATTTCATGATAATTTTTTTACATATTTAATCATGTATTTTTATAAATTTAATCATGTACATAATACCATATTAATTTAAAATTTCGACCAAAAACTAATTCTTCTCTATTTTACTTAAAATAAAAATAAAAATAAAAAAATATCTGTCCAACTTGAAATTTTTAAAAAAATCTCTTCTTTATTTTTTATTAAAAAAAAAGAGAGGTCAATCACTGATCAAGAAAATGGTTAATTAGACCACCCAACTACCTCCTTGAAGGTGGGGGATCGTTGGCCACTCCCTCGAGGGATGGCCGACCACCTTAAGATCAAGAAGGTGGTTGGACCACCCAACTACCTCCTTGAAGGTGGGGGATCGTCAGCCACTCCCTCAAGGGATGGCCGACCACCTTAAGATTACCCTTTATTATTATTACTAATTATTATTATTTTTGTAGAGGTTGACATGACTCAATTTAAAATGTTGAATTTGGAAAGAATGGTCCAGATCGAGGAATATTATGCAATTTGGTGTAAAGGATATATTAAGGTCAAACATATATATATACCTTTTCAAACAAAATATAAAATAAAATAAAATAAAAAGAGTTACTTAATTAACCTAGCTAGTTGCCTTATTATATACGTGTCTTCTGCCAACCACCATCTGTGGAAAATTTCGTTACACCTCTACCAATTACTCATATACTCTTATCCTATTCTACGCATTTTTTGGGCAGCCACGATATTTTCAAAAGCTTCTCATTAAAAACCATCCCACTTGCGCCACGTGCCTCGTCAATTTCCAAATTCGGATGATTGCTCTCAGAGACCTTAAATCATTTCATTTATTTCCTTAACTATATATATATGTTGTAATTTCATTTATATATTTGAAAAAAGAAAAAGTAGTTCTACAATTAATCTACATGATTTACCGAAGCAAGTTAATGAATAGTTGATTAACTAATTAATTTTATAAGGCTAGTGGAAAAAATATGTTTTTTTTTTTGTTTTTTTTTTTTATAATAATAATAATAATAATAATAATAATAAAGAAAGCATAAAAAGAGAGATAGAAGAAAACAAGAAACACCCGACAGTTGTAAAAAGGTGGTCTTAAATTGGAGGTCAATTTCGATGAATAAGAGCAGGAAAGAAGAGAACAAAATCACTAAAATGTCGTGGCTCGTGGATCGTGGATCGTGATTAGTGATACTCAAAGGTATTTCCATGATAGCTATGACGTTCCAACTTGCTTCGCCTTTTAAATGTACGGACCACTCTACATCATTTCATCATATATTCATATTTATATATAAAATATTAATATATATATTTATGTGCGTGTGTGAAAATATTATTGATTCCTTTCAATTCTCACCAAAGAAAAGTGGCCCATCAACCTATAAAGCTTTTTGTGTAAAAGCGGTTAGTCGGTTAGAAATTTCTTTTTCATCTTCTTTTTGTTTTTACTACTTTTTCCTTCAACCAATCAGCTCTATATACTATTGCATTTGACCTATGAAACCTTCATTTCTTTTTTTCTTTTTCTTTTTTTTTTTTTCTTTCTCTTTCTCTTTCCCTACTCTTGGGAGCAACAGCAATCACAAGTTGCTATTGTTCATCAAACATGTTACTCCTTTCACAGCATATTCGTATCTAGAAGAGTGGTTCCAAGACTAATATATATATATATATATTATGCTTTTACCAAAACTGTACGTTGCAAGAAAATATAATAAAAACATAATTTTTCATCCAAGAATTAAAGCACATTAATTCTCATTGAATAAGGCAGTAGGCTGTTTTACGATTATAATACAACTAAAATAACGTGACAGTGAAAAATAGTTTTTAAGTGTAAAAAAGAAATTAATTGAATTTGTATAATTACCTGTCAAGTATCTCCAAGCTCAAGAATTCCTCACTCGGACCCTCCTCTGACTTGGTCCTGATCTCTCCACCAAAAAACGGCGCCAACAGCACATAACCTTGTACGCGAACCGGATCTACCTCGGTCGAACCGGTACCGAACCGGACAGCCAAATGGTGTGCAATGTTCCCTCCAGACGAGTCCCCGGCTACAAAAACCCTTCCAAAGTCAACCGCGCCACCACTCAGCCATGCATCGCGGCCGCCGCCGCCACTCTCGCTCAAAGCCTGCCTCTGCAGCCACCTCAACGCACTCATAGCGTCGTCCATGGCGGCCGGAAGCCGGTGCTCAGGCGCCAGCCGGTAGTCCGGAGAGATGACAACCGCGCCGAGCCCGGACGCCAGCCGAACGCAGCAGTTGTGAGAGTTGGGCCATTGGCAGGAGCCAAAGCAAAAGCCCCCGCCATGTATGTAGACGATGATTGGGAGCTTATAATCACAAGTGCCAGAAATGGATTTTGCTGACGTGGGTTTGTACATGCGCAGACGGAGGTTGAGTTTCTCGTCGAAAACACAGTCTTTGAAGAGGACGGAGTTGTCGTGGACGACAGGGGTGTTGAAGTTGATGTCTTTGAGGCGGAAAACGGTGCCGTCGCTGTACAGCTGGAGGAAACCCATGCAGTCCTCCACAATCTCCGAGAGAGAACCCATTGTTATACGTTAAGTTTTTTGTTGGTTGGGGTATGGAGGGAATGCCGAATGCGAGCGAGGGATGGATATAAGTAGGGGAAAAGGGAGGTGGGTTATGGTAGAAAAAATGTGGAAAGTTGGGGGTGATTGTGTAAATTCGCTAGGTCATTATTTGACTGTGGTGGCATATGCGTGCATGGCCATTGGTTTATCTTATTATATTGAATATGGACCATAGATGGGAGTGGTGGCTAGGGTAATGTTTGTTTTGGAGGGTTGAAAATGGCTTAGGTGAGGGCTCGATCTCGAGGGTTACAAAAATATTAACCTACCTGTAATTATATACTTCACATGTATAAAACTATAAAATTATTATGAAAAAAAATGTGTGGGTGTGAAGGATCAACCTAGTTAATTTACACCAAGTTGGGTAATAAAATGGGTATAAAGTGTTTGTATGTCTATGTCATACCATTTAGAATTTGATAGATATTATGGGGTTGTAATTGAGTCGAGCCGAGTCAAGTCGAGTATTGAATGTTTAAGTTTAATCTGTTTAATTTTTTTTTTTTAAAACACGAACTGAGCTCTAGTTTATCAACGAGTTATATAATCTGTTCAAGTGCTGATTATTTATTTTTCAAATGAGTTTAAGCTTGTTCACGAGCTACTCAATTAATTTATTCATTCTTTTCTTTTTCTTTTTTTGAAGGAAAATCATTCTTATCTCATTAATAGAGGAATCAAGAGCATTAAAACTCTTACAATCATAGAACATAACATTCTGAAAGATCATTATAGGTTAGCGGATGTTTGGCGTCTTTGATGTATAATCTTTTAGTTACGAATTTATTCATTCCATATATAAAGTAAATGCTTTTTTATTTTTATTTTTTTGGTAGATTCATATTAATTATTATTAAGATTTATTATTTGAGTATTAATTAGATTAATTAACTCGAATCTTAAATAATATAATCTCAAGTTTTTATGTTTGGCCCAATGGTTTCTAGGGCCTTAAGCAAAACTTTTAAATAGAGCTTTATTTTTTAAAATATTTAAATATTAATTAAATAATATTTATTTTAATATTATTGTTATTATATTTTTATTTAAAAATCATTATTCTGCCAAAATACTCTATCTAAATCTTTTGAATAAATTAGTCATTTTTTATTATGCTTCTCCCCATTTGATAATTTCTGTATATAATATGTACTAAAAAAATGCTTAGAGTTCTCATCTTTAGGAAAATCTATATTACTATCTTATTAGACCCATGTTCTACTAATAAATCTCTTAATTTTGCATCAATATTTTTTTATTGACCTGGGTCATAAATATTTGTAATAATAGAGTTTTTTATTTTTTTCCTATTCAAATGAGGAAAGGGATAGAGTTAGATACTATTCAAATATTTGTACCAATAGACTTAGATATATCAATAGTATTTTCATTATCTTCTAATTCTTTTTTATGAATCTCTTGTTCATTTACAAGTTTTTCACCTAAATTATCCTCTATATTTTGTTTATGGCTAATAACAAATTTATTTAGAGCTTCTCTTTGAGATTCAATCAGCTTTTCGACTTCTTCTTTTTCTTTTTTCTTTTTTTTTTAGTTTTTCATATCCAGATGCATATTTTTTAGTAGAAATATTTGATTAAAAATATTAAAAAATTAAATAAACACGATTTATATATATATATAATAGAACAATAAAACTGAGTTGTGGTTTTATTGTTCTATTTTTTACTGTACAGCCAAGGAAGCGTGTTGTGGGCCTTGTGAGTTGTGGTCG
>NC_081549.1:6855382-6857827 GCF_901000735.1 Corylus avellana | reverse complement strand
AAAACTCTTCTAAGGCCATGGTGTTGCATTACAGAATTATTTGTTTTTTAATATAACTTCTCAAAAAATAAAATAAAAAATAAAAAATTGATCAGTAAATATAGAAATATCAACACCGATGATTTAGGGTAATTCAATGAAATCTATACCAAAGATAAACAATTATCCATTATTTTTCTACTTAAGTTTAGACTCCAATAGATGGATAACAACTAAATAACAAAGACAGATAATCGATGATAACTAAATAACAAAGACACATTTGTTGGTGCTAAAGACGGGCAAAGAAAAATTATGGAAAAAATATTTAAAAACTCTATCAACTAACAATCGTTTTTGAAATAGCTCTATCAAGTTTAAAGTGTGCTAAAGCCCTATCTCTTCTCATCTTGACAGTTTACCTCTATTATATCTGATATTACTTTTAATCTCTCTTCCTTTCAATGCTGAAATACTTTGAAAGTTTCTACATGTATTAATTATCGTGCACACTTGTTAGCTAAATGGGTCGCTAATCATCTTGTGTTTTGTAGCATTTCCACATGATTTCTCATTATCTCTTTCATTTGGATCAAGAATAGGAAATATCCGCCCTGTAACATCATTTCCCCTTTCAATTAAAACAAAAAACTACCAAAGTGTGTCTAAAATGCACCTTTTTTTTTTATTACCCTTTATTCTCTTAAAAACTTAAAGAAAAAAAGTTAATAAAATAAAAAACTAACATTTTTTTTTTTAAAATGAAAATTTTATTTTTTTAGTTTTTTAATTTAATATTTTTTTTTTTATTAATAGTGACATGTGTCGCTATTTTATTAGCGTTGACATAGCATCTAACATAATTTGTCAAATGTTTTAATGAAATTTAACTCCGGTGATTAAATTATTTTTTTGGCATATCTCAAGGGCTCTGAGTTCACATTCATATGACATGTAATAATTTATAATTTAGGCTAACTACAAAATTTAATTTTGTATTTATCCCTTTTTTAATAAATTTTTTTCAAAATTTATTCAAATTAGAGTTGGAAACAAACTAAAAAGCCTTCATAATTCGGTGAAACCATACAATTGTCTCTTATTTATACTAATACACAGGACTACCAAAGCAACCCGTAGAAAGAATACAATTTACACGGGACTACTAAAACAACACGTAGAAAGAATACAAGAATACAACCAGATTCCAGTGAGTTGAATTTGGAATTTGGTGGCGATCATGGAGGAGGAATGGAATTGTTGTGTGACGCCCAAGGACAAAGAGTTTCGGATTCCTCCTATAACTGCTACACCAGCAGCACCTCTGAAAAGACAGGCGGAGGGGCTAACTAGAGACTTTCAGAGTATGGAAATCTCCCCATTGGCATTGAAAATAGATCCGGAAGAAGAAGAGGATTGCTGCGTGACGCCCAAGGGTAAGGAGTTTCAGATTCCTAAACCCACGACCCCAGGGGCGCCCACCATATATCATATGGTCATCTCCCCTTTGGTGCAGAAAACAGAGGAAGAAGAAGAAGATTGCTGCATGACACCCCAGGGTAAGGAGTTTCAGATTCCTAAACCCACTACCCCAGGAGCGCCGAGGATTAATCGGATCATTCAGGAGCTTCAGATTTCTAAACCCACTACCCAGGGGCGCTGATGATAAATCAGTCACTTTACAAGGTTCTTGTGCGCGGATTAACTTTTGAAGGGAACATCGAAACGTGCTAATTTTTATTATTGACCTTAACTTTAAGGAAATTGCTTTATTATTATTATTATTATTAATAATTTTTAAACAATGTTTCTTCTCTATTCATATAAATTTCTTCTAAATTTAATCTATGCTTTAACTCTTTGAATGTCACCGTTCTAATTAGTTTATGGGGCAAAATCCTCATCGCTATCCATGACGATTCTTCTATATCAATTACCGTTCTTGTATATGCTTACTTTAAAGTCTAAACAAACCCTTAAAGCAAATCAAAACCCAAAAATAAAATAGAAAAACAAAAACTTCACTTTATAAAAACCGTGAGGCACTCTCACTAAAGTGCATATCCATGTGTATATCAAACAAATTTTAAAAAAATAAATAAATAAAAATAATAATAATAATAATAATTTGAATCTTGCGATTTGTACAAAATTATGAAACCCCTTGAATTCATTGAATTCTGGGGTAATATTTTGTGGGCCGAGGACTTGTTTCAAAACCCTTGTTTGGGCCTAATGTAATGTTCTCTGCTGTCTAAATTTTTAGCTAAATTCTGTTAACGGCCCAATATGGTTGACCCAACATGCATGGTACTGTTGGGTCTGGTTCAACCCGCCTGGGCTTTAGCTCGGAGTCTCCCTGGTTCAAAAAACCCAACCCAAGTTCGCACAAATATCATTTTTCTCTTCCCAATCTCTTTTCTCTAACCTTGCAGTCCTAATAAACCGTTTGCATGCATAATATAT